>NC_063354.1:36442815-36475493 GCF_021869965.1 Rhincodon typus
AAGACTTGTTTATTGTACAAGTCCTACCCATTTTCTGTCAACACCTTTTTAAAAAATTAATTCATGGGATAAAGGCATCACCAGCTAAGACAGCAATTATCGCCCATCACTAATTGCTTGGATTTGTCCAACAATCGGCAATGTTTTTATGGTCATCATTAGACTCTTCATCATTAGACCCAGACTCGAACGCGGATCCCCAGAACATTACCTGAGTCTCTAGATTAACAGTCAAGATAATACCACTAGGCTATCACTTGCCCACACATCAGAGTTCAGCAAAATTTTATCAACAGAAGTAAGGTTTCTTTTTGACCAGCGCAGAAGAATTGTGCACTGTAGACCTCCATGACTATGACTTCATAAATGATGTCAATGTAACCAATGCCCTGCTGATTTCAGGAATCACAACTTGATCTCTTCCTCCTGCTCACACAAATGAGATCTGCTGAAAATGTGGGCAAAACTCCATATTTGGATCCTGCCTGCTATTTTATAAGGCGCCCAGATTTGATCTAACCTTTCAAAAATTGAACCTCATTTGTAAGAAATTAAAAAGCAGAAGTTGTGATAAATGTGGAGATTTTTCAATTGAAGCAGAGAAAATTCTGATCGTCAATGTCTCAGTGCAACCCTTTATGTCAACATTGAGATAACATGGTAAAATAGAATAGGCAGATAGAAGAATAGAGTGGGGCTTTACTTTGTAGTTGGGACAGGTCAACCCATGGCTGGGGCTATCCAACAAAATCTATCGAGATGGGAATGACAGATCCATCCAAGCCTGATTTACAATTTAATAGAGATAAACCCATTTGAAAGTCAGGCACTTATCCAGATTGTGTCTGACACGTAGAAAGGAGCCGTTCTATTCCAAATCTGAGGAAAATGCAAATGTATTATTCCATAGCATGAGATAAGGGTAAAGTTAATTCAGCCTGGAAATACTTCAAAAAGACCTTTCTCACATACAAATACGTGGAGTCACACATTATTTGAACTTGTCAACTTCTAAACTATTTTCTTTTGACACCTCATTCTGTTTAGATTCCATGAAAGCATGGGTTGTCCAAATTTCAAACATCAAACACCACCTTAAAAGGAAAAACATGCTATAGGATGTATATAATGTAACCGTGCAATATGTATGCTTTTTCAAGGTGGATAATTCATATTAGCTTCTAGACCAACAGGAAATTAAAAGCAATGGATAAAAACTGTCTTATTCCTTATCAGGGATGTCATCCTAGTGAACTGGTGGAAAAGAAGCTCAAGCTGATGAAAATTCATAGAGCGGCAGGAGGGTGCAGGAAATTCACATTTTAAAACCGTTAACAATTAGTTATGTACTTTTACAAACACTTATCCTGTACTTTCCTTCCTCATTGAAAAAAGACAAATGATTCCGTGCCTCCATGTGTGACTTTGTAATAAAACACAAGATTAAACCTGGGTCTTGCACGACCAATTGTTACATAGCAAGCTGATGATATTGGATTATTTTCATGATATTAAAAACTTTGTTCATAAAAATAAATTATTAAAGTACATCAAACATCTGTCTTGGTTGCATTTTTTTCTGTCTACGTAAGTTGAAAACAATTTGAGAGTAATTTAGAAACTACGAAAGCTTCTGTCCCACTTTAAACTGATTTTTCACAGCGAGTTATTTTAAGCGTATCCCAGTATAGTTTCTTTATCTTTTTCATTTGGGTTCCTTGGAATCAATTTGGCTTGGAGTAATCAGGATGTATGGCCTTACATGTAACCCCATTCATTGAAGGTCACAATCTTTGAGACCCTTCAAGTGGGAAGCTGTCGTTGGTCTATTTTCTCAACTGGACAGTTTAGTTTGCCTATTGACTGAAAGATTGTATTGCACAATGGGGACTTGTTTCTTTGACAGCACCAAGAAGAAATAAGGAAGCACATTGCCCTGTTATACATGAGTATTATTTTTCAACAAATCATTCTCCTCCTGGCTTATTTCCTGGTTAAACACTCCAGTTTAGCATCTGAATATTGTTCTAAAGCAAACACCTTTCAAAAGTTACTGTGAAACTGGAAGGCTCTAAGATTGGCATCTGTTAAGAATCTGTTCTTTATTGGTGTAGCAATACAGCACTCAAGAATAAACTGGGAGTGTTCCTCTGCAAAGTAATATCCCCTTGGAAACCTGCAACTCTCCATTAAATGATCCAAATCTCAGTTGATTAAAATGGCAATGAGGTAGCTGATCAGCCATGATGAAGAACAGCAGAGCAGGGACTGAATGGCCGACTCCTGCTCCTGTATTACAATGTTTCATTATTTATACGATATTTTAACTTTCAGATGCTTGCTTCATTTCTTTTAAATGTCATGTCACTTGTGGTAATGGATTCAGACTTTCATGATCCCCATAAGTTCCAGCTTTCCACTTTATGTTTTCCATATTACTCCTTTTTTTTCCCCTTTGCAAACCAACCAGTGAAAACTCTGAGTTACTTTTTGAAAATCTCCATAACTTTGAACACTTAATCTCTGGTCTTGTTGATGTCGTCTGATGAGTCTAATTGTCTTGCTTTTTTTAAATTCCCTTCCCTATTATCATCCAAGGTCATATATTGCAGCTCTAATGTGATGTCTAGAATCATAGCAATGATTCCTTCAACTGTACGTTGTATAGATTCATCTCTACCTTGCTAATTTTGTATTCAATGCATTCGCATATGAACTCTAGAATCCTGTTTGCACTTTGATGTGATTAGAAAATGGAAGAAAATCCCAGTGCAAATTAGAGCCAGGAATCTCCAGCATTTATTTGGTCACTATTGGACACACAACGTCGTGGTTATGTTTAAAATTCTTGGCACCGATGTTGAGTCTCTTTTTAACCCTTCTTAAAGTACACCTGACAGTAATCAGATGTGAAAACATAATGGAAACTTTGTTTTTGATCTTCATGCAAGTTTTTTTTAATAGATGAACAACAGGCAGTTCTTTTACATCACAGCAGCACTTCATAACACACATGTGAGCTTCATCAATTCCAAATAATTAGTTTAATCTCCTTCCATCTTCCGAAAGTTGCAGTTGAAGAATTGTTAGTCTTAAATTTGCAAATGTTTGTAATGGTAGCTGCTGATTATATACTGATTAATCTATGACCAGCAAAGTCGGCTGGGATTAGCAAATCTTTCACAGAGAGGTATAGTTGAGGGTTGCAAAAATTTGTCTATGGCATTCAGAGCCATTGTTATATTGAACAGGACAAACGTTCAATTTTAGCTGAAAAATCATGGTGAAACATCAAATATGATTGTTCCAACTAATACATTATCAGATTACATATTGTTGAGCACTACATAAGGAACAAATTAAATTCAGGCCCTGTGAAATGATCAGTGTTGAAGGTTACATCACTGTAGAGTCTTTGCAGAAGAGGCACTGTTAACAAGAAGGTTTATTACATGATAGCAATAAGTATAACTACATTTCTAGTCAAGCATTATTATTAGGACTTTCAGGAGCTGTACAGAATACATTTGCTCCCTATGAATGTAAGTGCAGAGCTCACCATCTCTACCCGCAGACTGTTTACAGCATCAACATAATATGGGGAGCTCAATGTAACATGAACATTTACTCCATCAGAATTATTACCTTACAAAACAATAAGAACTGCTTATGGTTATCACTGCTCACAGTATTCACCACTCCTGCTAATTACCTTTGCCGTTAATCATTGCTCATGATGATCACCACTTGTAGATATCATTGGTCCTCACAATTACTGCTCTTCTTAAATACCCATCCTGAAGGATGCATTCAAGGAGCATCACATTGTCAGCAGAAAGGGTAACTTCTTACTTAATTTGTAAATTGTTCACAATACCTAACAAAGGATCTTACACGTAAACTCTAAACAATGGAGACGTTTTCACCGTACATTTTCCTGTTGCCATTCCACCATTGTAACTGCCTCAGCAGGAGGGGAGAAATCAGTCAGTCAATCCTGGCAGGAACATTGAACTCCATAACTCAATGAGTTTCTGCAGTAAGTATTTCCAAGGATAGCCATCGACTTTGCAACTTCTGATGTACCACCTAGCACACCGTAACTTTTTGAAATGAGTTTTCCGGGGAAATTTTGCACTAATTTCCCAGTGACAAGATTTGCATGCATGTGTAAATTATGGCATTAGTCACCACTTATACCATTCTGGGAGATTGTGCATATTAGCATATCCATTTCATCAATCATCACAAAATAAACAAAAATTGGCATAGATAAATACTTTTTAAAGAGCATTTTCCTCCTTTAATCCATTCTTTCACTTATTAGCATCATGAAAATTAAAGTTTGGGGCCACCAATCCATTAATTGTACACGTTAAACACTGTACATCTACAAAAATGTGATTGTGGAAGCATTCCTCTTTCTAATAGAATAGATTCTGATTGCGTACAGAAGCTGTAAAAGCGATCAAAAGTACAGTGCATGTAAATTTTCACAAAATCACTTAAAACTATCACTATAAATTATTAGAAAGATGAATCATAGTTGGACAAAAATAAATTAAGTTATGCAGACAAATTGTAGCTGAAATTTAATGTGGAAAAATATGAGGTGGTACATTTTGAGAATAAAAATACCAGGAGGACACACAAAATAAATTACAAAAGGAGTTCAGAATATACACATTTAGGGATTCAGATAAATAGATCTTGAATAGCTATTAAACATATTGATAAAGCTACAAAATCATTGGGATTCTTGGTTTAAAAAAGGAAAATTGAATGAAAATTCAAAGGCTTATGTTAAAGTTATTTTTTTCAGCTGGGCATTGTTTTGTGTCCTGTTTTGTTCAGCTTACTTTAGGAATAATTTAAAACCAGAGATCATAAAGAAGAGACTGTTTTAGACAACTCACTGATTTTGGTTCTGAGCAGTCTTGGTGAGCTGAGGCTGTGTTCATTACAGTACCAGCTAATAGGAAAGTTAGTAACAGTACTCAAAACTATAAAAGGCTTTGATACATTGGGAAATATTATTTCCAACAGTTGGTCAAGAGAGGAGATAAAATGTCAGCTTATCACCAAAATAAATCAAAAAGAGGGGATAGCAGAGGTTTGTTAGAGCTGTCAGAGCATGAGTCCTGTAATAGGATAAAGGTCTATAATGAAATTTAAAGATATACTGGAGAAGGGAAGAAAAGGAGATTAGACAGAAGGGTTCATAATTATTGGTGAACGAGGGTAACTCAGGGAAGAAAACAATTTCCACATAAACTCAATGAAAGATCAAAGGAAGATGCAGGATTGATTTTGTTTAAAAGATGCAAACTTTGGTAAGACGTTAAACATCCAGTGGTGGAAGTGATATCCATAATAACAAGAGAAGCGGATAAATATTTGTAAATGAAACCTGGAAACTGGGCCGACGAATGGGTTTGAGTGAACAGCTATTCAGAGAGCGAGCACACAAGGTGCCAAAGGGCTGTCATCTGTCTGGTCCTTTTTTCTTCATCGCCATTCTAATGTATCTTCAATTCCCACGCACCCATTAGATTGTCATTCGTGCCGATCATCTCATGCAGCTACGATATACTGTCAAACAAATTAAAAACAATTTACCTTGTTGCATGGGTGAATAGATGTAATGCCCTGCATGATGTTAAATCCTCTGGCCAGAAAAGTCCCAAGTTAACTGGTTTCAGCAGGAACAACAGTAAGAATGCAACGGCTGACTGCCATTTGCCTCAGGAGGGGAGCAATCAGAAACATTCTTAATTGCGTGTCCTTTTTTTTCCAGTGGAAATCAAATAAAATATTCAAACCATTTCAAAACGTCTTTTGGACCTTTTGCCCATTCCTACATTGTTTGGCAAGCCTTCATATAACCTTTTGTGTATTTTTCACAGTTATAGCCAGAGGTGTCAAAGGAGAAAACAACAGGATCGGAATAACTTTTTATCTGTATCATCAGATAAAAAACAATGCTAATCATTAGCAGCTGCTGTATAACAGATTGACTGGTTTCTTGATAGTAAACTTAGAACAAAGAGAACAGGTCACATATAGAGACAACAAGGTGCAGCCCTGCACCTTGTTGTCTCGGATTCTCCAGCATCTGCAGTTCCTACTATCTCTGATTCGAGGTCACATATAGTCTCTCTAAACAAATATGTTAGCCGGCAAACGAACATCTAACACAAGAAGAAACATCCCACTGAACTTTTTAGTTATATGAAATTTTTAGAAGCACATTTAATTCATATCAATCTTTATCGTATGCATTGATGAATGATTATTGCAATACAAAGGAAGAATGTGCACAGTTACAAGGAGAAAGCAGGAGAATGGCTTTCAGTGAGATGCACATTTGGAGACTCAACCCAGAAATGATGAGCTGAATGAAAACTGAAAAGAACTGTGGATACTGGAAATCAGAAACAAAAACAGAAATTGCCGGAATAGCTCATCAGGTCTGGCAGCATCTGTGGAAAGAAATCAGAGTTAACATTTTGGGTTGAGTGACCCTTCCTCAGAACTGATGGTAGCTCAGAAAATGTCGGTTTAAATGCAGAAGATAGGGTGGGGGGAGGGTGTAAGGAGTAAACGATAGGTGGGGATAGAGCCTAAAGTGAGAGAAGAACAGTTGGACAGACAAAGGTGTTGATAACGATCTGACTAAGAGGGTGAATAGCAATTAATGGGGACTGTTAGTGGCTAACAATGGGTTGTGTGTAATAGCAGCCTATGTGGTAACAAAGCCTGGTGTGTGGGGTTAAGGATAAGGAACCAGGAGAGCTCAAGCCCCAAAGTTATAGAACTTGATATTGAAATCCAGCAGTGTCCCCAAGCAGAAAATGAGGTGCTGTTCTTCCAGCTTGCACTGAGCTTCACTGCAGCACTGCAGTAAGCTTGAGAGAGATGTCAGCCAGGGAACAGGGTGGTGGGTTGAAGTGGCAGGCAAATGGAAACTCGGGGTCTTTTTTCTGTGAAGCTGAATGGTCTCCTTCTTGTGTGACAACTGTGTAATTCGGTGCCATTGATCTAGTGGATGTGCGCAGCAGAAGTAACAAAATATTCAGGCTGTCATGCATTTGCATTGTGATAAAGTTCTTTTGTCCTACTAGTTGAACAAAAGAGTAGACCGAGCTTTATAACTTACAGGATGTACAAACCCCTCTATGTTGAAATTATGGTCATCGTATTAAATGGTTCAAGCTGAGGAGCTGGGATTTTGAGAGCTGAAACGTCAATACAGAAGCAGATACTTATCCAAAGAACAGGCATCTGCACTTTGTCTTTAGCAGAGCAGCTAATATATATAATTATTAGACCTAAAAGCCTATTATTCACTATAGATAGTCATAATGACAGGATCATTTACAAGACCTACATTATGCAGCAATTAATTGTAGTTTGTGGCCAATTAAAATAGATCTCTCCTAGCTCGATTGCATTTTTAAAAGTTTGAGCAATTGGCATTGTATTTCAGAGGACTAGTTCGGAAAACAGAATTTAGAAATATCCTGTAATCTTACGTAAGTGTTCCTCATGAGTTTCAGAACACCGACGGACCATTATGTTATGCTAGAAAACCATGTATGCAATCAGTTAGTTATTGCAGTTGTTTAAATATTCAAATTGAGATAGAATCAATTGGATTTCATGGACTATTGTTTAGAAAATGATTCTGTGGTCATCTAAAGCATTCTTATTTGTGATTTTTTTTTTAATAGTCCAACCCCAACAGTGTTCTTCTGTCTTGGAGGTAGTCAGATGATTCTGGCAATGTGGTCAAGTGTCTCCTGGTACCACTCAGTAATCAGCTTTTTCAAAATTTTCTTGGATGTTGATATAGCTGGTAAGACCAGCAATTGTCCTGCCTCCATAACTGCCCATAGAAGGTGGTGGTGATCACTTTCCTGGACTACTGTGCTCCAGCTGGCATAGGTATGCCCACCGTGCTATTAGAGAAGTTGTTCCTGAATTTTGACACAGCGACACTGAAGGAATTACAACATATTTCCAAGTCAGGATGATGTATGGCTTGGAGGGGAATTTGTATTCCTATGATAAAGAGATAACAAGGTGTAGAGCTGGATGAACACAGCTGGCCAAGCAGCATCAGAGGAGAGACAAACGACTGCACCTCCCAGTTGTGAACCACTTCAACTCCCCCTCCCACTCCTTGGACGATATGTCCATCCTGGGCCACAACAATGCCACCCGAAGGTTGCTGGAACAGCACTTCATATTTCACTTGGGAACCCTGCAGCCCAATGGTATCAATGTGGACTTCACAAGCTTCAAAATCTCCCCACTCCCGACCTCATCCCAAAACCAGCCCAGCTCATCCCTGCCTCCTTGACCTGTCTGTCTTTTCTCCCACCTATCCGCTCCTCCCACCTCAACTCCCACCCCCACCTCCTGCCTACCAGCCTCAGCCCCGCCTCCTTGACCTGTCCATCTTCCCGTGACTGACCAACCCCCATCCTGCTCCCCCACCTACACTCACCTTTACTGGCTCCATCCCCGCCTCTTTGATCTGCCTGTCTCCTCTACACCTATCTGCTTCTTTATCCACCTTCCAGTTGCCTCCCCCTCTCTCTCTATTTATTTCAGAATCCCCTTCCCCTCCTCAATTTCTGAAGAAGGGTCCAGGCCCGAAATGTCAGCTTTCCTGCTCCTCTGATGCTGCTTGGCCTGCTGTGTTCTTCCAGCTCTACACCTTGTTATCACAGATTCTCCAGCATCGGCAGTTCCTACTATCTCTTGCATTCCTATGCACCTGCTGCCTTTGTCTGTCTAGGCAGAAGAAATATCAGTTTTGGAAAGTGTGGTCAGCGGAGGCTTGGAAAGTTGTTATAGTGAGTTGTTGTCAGTGGGGGAGAGATAGAATGGATAAACTGATATATGGAGCGCCAATCAAACAGGTGGCTTTGTGCAGAAATATGCAAAGTTCCTTCAGTGCTGAAGTCACAAATATCTGGGCTTTTGGGGAGTTGAGAATGCCAACTTTTGAACTTCCTTTGTAGCTAAGGTATTGATACGTTTATCCAGAATACTTTCTGGTCAATGCCGAAGAAAGGCAAGGGGAGATGATTTGATGTTCTCAATTAGGTGATGGTCATTGCTTAGCACTTATGTGGTGTGGACATTATATGGTTGCTTAGCAGCCGAAGACTGAGAATTCTCTAGGTCTTGTTTCATTTGGACAAGTATTGCTTCAGTATCTGATGAGTCAGTTACTGAATATTGTGAAATAATTAGCCAAAATGTCTACTTTGAACCTTCTGATAGAGGGAATGTCATTGATGAAGCAACTAAAGATGGTTGGGCCAAGGACACCACTCTAAGGATTTTTTTTAGCAGGGACTTTGATCTGGGATGGTTAGCATCCAATAATCATAGCTGTCATGATTTGTGCTAAGTATGAAACTAACCAGTGACAGGTTTCTCTTTTTTTTCCCCATTGATTTCAATTTAACTTGTGCTTCTTGATGCCAAACTCTGACAAATGCTGTTTAACTGTTATGTTCTGTCAGTGTCACTTCACCTCTGAATTCAGCTGTTTTGAGAAGGTTGTACTGCGATCGGGAGCTGAGCGGCCTTGGTGGAACCTACGCTGGGCATTGATAAGAAGGACATTGTTGTGTAAGTGCTACTCAATAGCACTAAGAAGGACACCTTCCATTATTTTGCTGATGATTGAGATTTATGAGCCCATATTTGGTTGTATTTGATTTATCCTGTGTTTTGTGAGCATACCTGGGCAATTTTCCACACTGTCAGTGTTGCAGCTGCACTGGTACAGATTAATTGGCATGCGGCACAGCCAGTTCTGGAACACAAGTCATAAGTTTTCAATGCTATTGCCAGCATGTTGTGAGATCTTTCAGTATCCAATACCTTTAGCCATTTCTTGACATCATTTGGAGTGATCAAAATGACTGAAGACTGGAGATAGTGATGCTAGAAATCTCAGGAGGCTAAGGTGGGTAAGCATTCAACACTTCTGTCTGAAGATGGTTGCAAACACTTAAGCCTTGACTTTTAGCACTTAGATGTGCTCAGTTTCCCTATTACTGAGTCTGTGAGTTATCTGTGGAGACAACTCCTCCAGTTAGTTGTTTAACTACTAACCGCTATTCACAACTGAATGTGACAGGATTGTAGAAGGTTGGTTGGATCTGTTGGATGTGTGATTCTTTCTCCTCAGCAGAAACAATTGCTTTATAGTACTGAAGAACAGAAACTCTGAGTGTCTCTTTTCCTCACTGTCTCAGCTTTAACAGTGACACTGTCTGAAACTAAATTAATCAGTGTGCACTGCAGATGGATGTGAATCTTTCTTGTTCTCTGCAATTTAGTACCAACTGCCACGGTGCACAGATCAATTCAACCAAATCAGAAGCCAGCTCAATTATTAACTTTTACTTGAATTCAGTGAGAGTATTCCAAAATGGGATGAAGTATTGTGAATATAAAATAGCATTTACAGCTGGCTGTCAGTGAGAAAGCCACAGGAGGATGAAAATTAGCACTTTTGGAATACATTGGCTGACACAGTTGGTCTTCCACTGACTTTAAAGGTAAGGACCTGGGTTCTCTGGTGTCATTACAGGCTGCTTTAGTGGCAGGGCATTGAGGCAGCAGGGACCAGTGTGCTAGGGTGCCAGACGGTTAGTATGGCAGGCTGAAAGGGTATGAAAGGATAGCTGGGTAGCTGGGTAGCTCGGTGGCTGGTGGTGGTGGTTTCTCAGACTGGCTTTGTGTCATGTTGGCTGGTTGGAAGTGTGTGTGTGTGGCAGGGTGCCTGGTTGGAAAGATGGCATTATAGCAGGGAGGTGTGGTAGGATTTTCAGGGTGGTGACTGGGCATCAGGGTCGGGGGGGGTGACTAAGTGTCAGGGTGTGGGTGGGTGACTGAGTGTCAGGGTGGGGGGATGACTAAGTGTCAGGGTGTGGGTGGGTGACTGGGTGTCAGGGTGGGGGCTGGTGACAGGATATAAGGTGTGGGTGGGTGACTAGTTGTCAGGGTGGGTGGTGACTAGGTGACTGGGTGGGGGAGTATGTACAAAAAAGCATGAAGTGGTTTGGAAAAAAATTTGAAATTACGAGAATGACATGGGAAGACGAAAGATAGCCCACATCTAACAGGAAGGTAATTAAGTCACTGAAAGTGCCAATTCACCAAGATTTTATGGATTTGTCTTAATTTTATGTCAAATGCACAGAGGCCGTGGGGCATGGGAGATATGGTAACTGTACAGGTGGCAAAGAACTCCAGTTCAAATGATCCAGTTGTATTGGCGATCACCTGTCACCAGTGACAGTGAAGGCCTCCACTGCCCTTAGTTTCTCCAGCTCCAGCTCATTCCAGCACCCCACTGGAGACATACAGATTATATCACCTGCATTAGACGATGATATTGCTGCAAGTTGGTGACTGTTATCCTCTTCAGGACGTCCAACCAGTACCTCCTTTATCGCACCAATCCAGACAGCCGGACTGAGAGAACTATCAACATCAACACCGTTACTGAATTATCCCAGGGGCAAGGTGTGATAGAACACATGAATTTAATCATCAAGGCTCTCCCAAACCAGCCACATGCCTTCATTAACAGAAAGAGATTCCAAGCCATCAGTGTTGTAAGGTCTGTGTCCATCACCAATGGATCGGTCACTAGGTGCTCAGTGTACTCGACACAGCCGTGGCTCCAACATATTCAGGCACTTCCAGTTATCTGAGCTTTTTACTCACCCCTGCACACTTTCCAGCTTGGGTGTTTTGGAGACAAAGGCTACCTTTTGATGGCAACCAAGTGGCTATTTACCCCTGCGGAAAGAAATTAGCTCTCTGGTTCAACTTGCGGAGCACTTAAATATATCCTGGTAAGGATTTCACCAACAATGTAGGCTATTGTGTTTTGCAGGATAGGGAGGTGGTTAATGATGATTAAGTCAAACACTATGCCTCCTCAGACAAGGAGGATAATGAGGATGTTGATCAGCAGCTCTGCATCCTGAAAGACACCAGAATTACATCGAAACAAACAAAATAGGAGCAGGAGGAAAACATTTGGCGTGTTGAGCTTGCTCCCCCATTCAATAAGATCATGATTGATGTGATTATGCTGGAAATGTGATGGAGGCAGGTTCAACTGAGGCATTCAGGAGAACATTAGATGATTATTTGGACAGAAATAGTGTGCAGATTCATGGATTAAAGTCAGGAGACTAACACTAAAAAACAGAACCAGTGCAGGATGAACTGTAACAATTCTGAGATTCTGTGATTCTATTACTCAATCATTTCCTGGGACTCTGATAATCTTTCTTGCTTAACAGGAATATAGCTACTTCTGCCTTTAAAACATTCAAAGTCTCTGCTTTTGAGGAAAATAGTTCCAAAGTCTCATAATCCTCTAAGAGAAGAAAGTGCCCCTCAGCTCCATCTTAATTGAACGACCACTTACTTTTGAACAGTGACCATTAGTTCTCGATTCTCCAAAAAGGGGGACAAGTCCTTTCCACATGCACCCAGTCCTGACTCTTCAGGATCTTATTTGTTTGAATCAAGTCTCCTCTGACTCTTCTAAACTCTAATGGATACAGGTCTAGCCTGTCCAATTGTTCCTCATTCGAATACCCTAGTCTTTCCAGGTAATTTCCCTGAATTGCTTCCAAAGCATCTGCATCCTTTATTAAATCAGAAAATCAAAGCTGCACACACTGCAGATGTGGTCTCACCAATGCCATGCATAAGTGAAGTATTATCTTCCTACTTTAGTTTTCAATTCATCACACAATAAACGTTAACATTCTTGTAGCTTTCCTCATTCCTTGCTGTACCTGCATACTAGCTTTCTGTGATTTGGACACTAGGGCTCCCAACTCCCTCTCCATCTCAAAGCTTTGCAATCTCTCACCATGCTATTTTTTAAAATTCTTTCTGCCAAAATGGGCAATTTCATATGTCCCACATTATACTCAGTTTGCCTGAGTAGTTAACATATCTTCATCCCTATGTCTTCTTTACAACTCGCCTTCTGACCTAAAACAAAACATGCTGGAAATCACAGCAGGTCAGGCAGAATCCATGGAGAAAGAGCAAACTAATGTTTTGAGTCTAGATGAAGAGCCATCTAGATTTGAAACATTAGCTTGCTCTCTCTCCATGGATGCTCCCTGACCCACTGTGATTTCCAGCATGTTTTGTTTTTAGTACAGATTCCCGTATCTGCAGGAATTTGCTCCCTCTTGCTTTCTGACCTACTTTGGTGTCATACATTTGGTTGCTTTGTCCAAGTTATCTGCATAAATTGTATAAGATTGAGGCCCCAGCACTCATTCCATCATGGTAACCAGAAAATGAATGACCCATAGAAACACACCAACATAAAAAATGGATGCAGGAATAGGCCATTCAGCCCTTCAGCCTGCACCACCATTCAATATGATCATGGCTGATCATGCAATCTCAGCATTCCATTTCCACCTTTTCTCCATACCCCTTGATACCTTTAGCTGCAAGGGCCATGACTAGCTCCCCCTTGAATGTATCTAATGAACTGGTCCTAAAAGCTTCCTGTAGTAGAGAATTCCACAAGTTCACAACTCTCTGAGTGACAAAATTCTTCCTCATTTTTGTCGTGAGTGGCTTACCCCTTATTCTTTGACTCTGACCCCTAGTTCTGGACTTCCCCAACGTTGGGAACATTTTTCCCGCCTTTAGCCTGTCCAGTCCCATCAGGACTTTATATGTTTCTATGAGATCCCGCTCATTCTTCTAAGTTTCAGCGAGTACAACCCCAGACGATCCAGTCATTCCTCATATGTCAGTCCTGCTATCCCAGGAATCAGTATGGTGAACCTTTGCTGGACTCTCTCAATAGCAAGAATGTCCTTCCTCAGACTAGGAAACCAAAACTGCACACAATACTCGAGATGTAGCCTCACTAAGGCCCGGTATAACTGCAGCAGGACACCCTTACTCCGATACTCAAATCCTCCGCTATGAAGGCCAGCATTTCATTAACTTTCCTCACTGCCTGCTGCACCTGGATGCCAACCTTCAGCGACTGTTCCACCATGACACCCAGGTCTCATTGTACCTCATCTTTTCCTAAGCTGCCACCATTTGGATAATATTATGCCTTCCTTTTGTTGTGACCTAAGTGGATAACCTCATATTTTCCACATTATATTATATTTGCCAAGTATTTGCCCACTCAGCCAGTCTATCCAAGTCATCATACAGCCTCTTAGTGTCCTCTACACAGCACAAACTGCCACCCAGCTTAGTGTCACCTGTAAATTTGGAGATATTGCATTCAATTCCTTCATATAAATCATTAATGTATACAGTGAACAGCTGGAGTCTTAGCACTGAACCCTGCAGCACCCCACTCATCTCTGCCTGCCGCTCTGAAAACGACCCGTTTATTCCAATTTTTTACTTCTTGCCTGCCAACCAGTTCTCTATTCATGTCAATACATTACCTCCAAAACCATGAGCTTGAATTTTCCTTACTAGTCTCTTGTGTGGAACCTTGTCAAAAGCTTTTTGAAAGTCCAGATGCACAACATCTACTGATTCACCTTTTTCCACTTTACTGGTTACATCCTCGAAAAATTCCAGAAGATTTGTCAATCATTTATGGTTACACTCTGTTGTCTGTTAGCTAGCCAATCTTCTATCCATGCCAATATTGTATCCCTTACAACATAAGCTTACACACTAATGCAGCAATATTCATATTTGGACTGCTCTGGGAGGCCACAGATGAAGGATATGGCTGCCTCTCCTCCCTTTTAGGGTAGACTTGTACTTCCCTACTTACATGAGGAGTTTGAGCACATGGTGGTGACTGCAGGCACCCAATCCCCACCCCATTTTACTGCTGCATTGGGTTCACAAACAAGTTGAAGACTTGTAGGTTTGTGTGCATCTCAAGTATTTTAGATATGAATCGCCACAAGAGTCGCCAATCTCTTGACAGAGGAAGTCATGAATACAGACAAGAGGAAATCATAGCACCCATGACTTTGATGGATTCCACAACTTTGAATCATTCTGATTGGCACATATCAGTCCCACAGGAGGAATTCCATTTGCACATAATGCCATCACTTGTGTTAATATTTTAATGAACTGTTATTTTTCTGTGATTGTCATCTGGAGTGTAATGTTTGAATTGTTCCTAGTTTTAATCTTTAAAGATAATCTTGCTATTAGACCTCAAGCCAATTGATCCAGAAACTTTGTCATCACTGTAACAGTCACAGATAACTCTGAATCACAGTTTGCACAGGAAAGCATTGCAGGTATATGGAATTGCAAAGCCATGGCTTGATCGACTCAATCAATATCACAAATTGTTGGGTAGCAGGTGCACTTGGCTGATTTGCATTGAATCTTTGCTAAAAATGGTAGGTCATTAAAAAGAAATATATTTCAATTTGCCAGAGGTAACAATATCTGCAACTCTATCATCAACAGCTCCATATTAAGGCATACTGTTTGTTTAACACTGCTCCAGTTGATGTAACGCTACAGTTATGTAGAATGTCAGTTATTATAACAAAATACACCTATTTTCTTCTTTTTAAGAATGCAGCATTCTTTCTGCATTGACTTGCTTGTCAATTTCTGGTCACTTACATATTGTTAGAAAAATTCAGCCAGTCATCTCTGGGATTTGGACTTAGTTAGAAACAGTGTTTTCAGCAATCAAATTGAACAAGAAAAATGTCTAGGATGAAATCATTATAATAAAGTAAGCAAAGGATAATAACAAATTTATATTTTTCTTAGGGATTTCAATGTTGATCCAGAAAGTCCCAGGATAAGAGATAATGAAATTTTGGAAGTATTTTAGACGCCTGTGACTTCTCATTTTAAATACACACTCAATCCCTAATAAGACCTATCATTCCACATCAGTTTAATGTATTTACCTCAACTGCATTGTCCAAGGGAGATGAGAGTCTGATCAAGTTATTTTTCAATTTGTTTCAGTGATGGGTAGCTAAAAACACTTTGACAGATATTCATTACATATTTCTGATGGCCACACTCTTTGTCATTATTAGTGGTTAAAACATAGGCACCTAAGTACAAGTGAAATATTTTGAACAAAGACCAAGAAGTTAAAGAACATTTTTTTCAAGTCAGGTTGCAGCCAAGATGACCATCATAAACAAGCAGAATGGCTAATTGCCAAGAAAAATGGATGAATTTCAAAGTCTAACCCTCAACTTTTTTTGACCAGCAAAAAATCTAAGCCAGCAAAGACCTGGAACTTGAATAAATATTCTGTATTTATTATCAGTAATAAATCTTTATGGATTGCTGTGAAAGGGATTGAGCAATCATATTGGGAATCCTTTGTGTAAAACATAGAAAATGACTTCATTGAAGAGTCACCATTTGTTCAACAGATTGTGGTTGCAAGGAGAGATGGGCAGCTAATATGAAATTTTCTATGTATTAATGGTCACTGCAAGTTAGGCCGTTTACAATGCACAAATTTTAAAATACATCCTTACCTTTTATATTTTGGTTTTTATTAAACTGTTGTAAAAATCTAAAATTAAAACCAGCAGACTTGTTTATGTTATTGCATCATTATCCTAACCACTATTTCCAAAGTGTCTTTAGTGCAGTGCACTACATTTTGAATGAGTGAAAAACCGCTTTTAAAGTAGAAAGTTCCTGAACTGCAATTTGTAAAAAGTATCAGTGACTATGGGAGTGGTGTTTACAGTTCACTCATGGCAATAGGGCGCTTAGATGTTTGCACTCTCTTCCATAAACAGCAGTCGATGTTAGATCACTTGTTGATTTCAAATCTGAGATTGATATTTTTTTTCAAGCAGTTGTATTGTAGTGATCAGAACAGGGGCCAGGTGGATCTTAGTGACTATGAGATCCTTGATTGGGGTTGTTAACCTGGGCCAAGCAGAGAGCTCTGGCTGACAGATATAAACAGGAGATTCAGCGAGTCTCCCAATTCTAGGGACTAGTTCTGAGATGGCTGGTCAGAGCCCATGTACTGTGCACATATAAATAAAAGGTAACTTGGTGATGGGATACAGGCCTCTGTGCAGTTATTTCAAGTTTAGAGGGAAATGGACCAAAAGCAGTTATATGGAGTTAGGCCACAGATCAGCCATGATGTCAGTGAGTGGTGGAACAGACCCAAGGGCCTGACTGGCTTACCTCTGTCCCTGTGTACTAAAATCCATTAGGAGCAAGGCTATAATGAGGTCTGGCAGAGTTTATGTATATTTTGAGAATACCTATGTTATTGCATTTGTCTTCTGTTGTTGATTGAATACATTTGGATTAACAGAAGGTGAAGAGTTCATTTCAAGACAATAGTTCTGTTATGTATTCTAGGAAAAATCTCAAGAGTGTTGTATTCAGGTGATAAAAGTTATGCAAATTTATCCTTTTGCTTTGTAAATGTTGACAATTCTGATATCTAAGCAGAACAGGTTGTACATAATTATTCTTCTAGATAAAGTTGAATCACCAGGAATCATCTAGGGCTTTGAATATCTAACATTTCCTTAAATCCCAGTACAAAGTCTTCGATCATAGTTGTATGGATGACTTTCAAACAGCATATGCTCACGGTAAACCTGTTATTGTGGGTGTTAATTTATTCCCACTTTTGTATGTCTCCTAAGAGACAACATCAGCCAGAGTGTCTAGTTTGGACAAGCAAATTTTATGGATGCAGAGTTGGATCAGCCAAAATGCCTTGTCTTGCTTCATGTTTTCTTAGCTATTTTGACGTAGCTGAATTAAGTCCATCAACATAGGCCATCTACCAAATTTAGAGTTTCTCAAAATAGAGAGTGAAGGGACAGAATCCAGCAGATAACAAACGGAGAATCCACTGCGATCTTATTTTGAGGAATTTATTTCAAATTCAGGGCATTTGCAATAAAACCAGTTTTGTATACTTATTACAACGTTGCTGCAACTGACTATTTAAACAGAAAGTTGCATTGGGATTTGTATTAACATTTCAGGCCATTCTCTTGTGCACTTGTTACATAGAATGTTGTATAGTAGTCCTGCCTATTTGTTGGAGATAAGAAACATTTCCTCTGAAACGAGGTATAACATCCAAATTAATTGTGCTCTGAAGCTTCTCATGCATGTATGTAAGGAGTGGAATGACATTGCTCATATATCATTATTCATAGGGTTCTCTGAGCGACTAAGTGATCACTTAATAGAAGTATCAATCATGCAAGTTGGTTAACAAACGTAACATTTGCTGCATGGCACTGTTATCTTACAACTTTACACATCGAACAAAATTGAAAGCCATGTCATTGTTATTGGTTATAAATTAGCTATGAACTGGTTTCAAACGTTATGCTAGTTTTGACATCTCTGAAACTACATGCTATGCAATATTCTTGTGCCTTGCATTTCATAAGTTTGGGGGAGTCAAAACAGCATAAGAAATGCAAAGTGCATTCAAAGCTTAACAGTTTTTACAAGCAATCCAGTTATCTCTCCATTAACATTTGGCATCTGTTACTAAGCTTGGCATAAACTTGTATCACCAGTTCTTTTTCATCTTATATACACAATCCTAATTGTAATTACACCTGAGCTCATGATCCGCATCTGCTTCATATTCAATGGAAACAACTCTTCATTTGCCCAGGGCAGCTAACAGGTCACTTTGATGGATATCCCACTCAGCTGTTGAAATATATTCTTTCGATTTTTGATTGAACTAAGGTAGCATCATTTTCAACAACATTACTTCACAGGAGAAAGCTATTTTTCAACGAGCTGAAGACAGGATGTAAGTTGCTGTAATGTTATACTATTTTTAGCGTTGTGATTTCATTTTGGGCTTCTTTTTATGAACTCTCATGAATGAAGGCAGCGTGACAGCGAGCGTTTACCTGCTGGACGTTTGGTTTATTGTTTGCTTTACAGGATGTGTCTTAATGATGTAGTGCACTTTTAAATGGACATTTTTAAAATTAAGGATACAACTAAATGTTAAATTTATTGCTTTGGAATAGACTTTTTTTTAAAAAAGTGTGATGTTTACTATTGTGGCAAGCCTTCTTTCTGATATTCCCCTCACCCTGGTTGAGATTAACATTTGGAACACTGTGTGAAAGGTTTGATCTATTTTTGAATCCGTGATGGAATGGTGTGAATCTGCACAACAAGGGCAGAATTTCATGTTGGCAATGGGGTTGCCTGTGGGTTTGCGAGCCAGCAGAATGTCACACTGATAGTAGGAACTGCTGATGCTGGCGAATCTGAGACCACAAGGTGTAGAGCTGGATGAACACAGCAGGCCAAGCAGCATCAGAGGAGCAGGAAAGCGGACATTTCGGGTCTGGATCCTTCTTCGGAAATGGGGGCTTCGCAGTGGGGTTAAAATCGATCCAGATAGTAGGAACTGCCGATGCTGGAGAATCTGAGATAACAAGGTCTGGAGCTGGAAATGGGCTTTTCTGAAGAAGGGTCCAGACCCGCAATGTCAGCTTTCCTGCTCCTCTGATACTGCTTGGCCTGCTGTGTTCATCCAGCTCTACACCTTGTTGTCTCAGAGTGTCACACTGCCCCTTTTTGGGAAGGCCCACTAGAATCAAGTACCCGTCAACACAGAATTGACCAACATTGAGCCTTTCCCAGGATTTAGAATGGGTAGAAATCCAAAGTGTTGTTGGTGAATTCGAGGCTGGCAGTTCTGCAATGCTGGTCAGGCTGCTGGGATCAGTGGCTGTGGATAATACACCCAGAGAGAGACTTCGGATTGACGTATACCTCAGTGAGGGAAGGTTGGTAGGATCGTAAAGAGTCAGTAGCTGGATTAAGTGGGAAGGGGTATCTTTGAGAAGGCTCCCCCTTTCCAATACTAGATCCCTCAATCTGACACCGTAACTCAAAAGAGGCATCTGCCTGAAAGTAGGTTTATTTTTTGACCTCCCTATATAGACACTCCCCTACCTGCCCCTCTGGTTGAATACCAACAACATACAACAGAATCTTTCACTTGACACTAAATGTCCTCTTAATCATCTCAGTTTGTAAAATGGTAGGACGGTCAATCACAAATCTTTCCACCCTGGATTTAATCGGGTTTAGGCAGGAGGGCCAAGGCACCCTAACCCACAGCATTAACCCCCTCCCCTTCCCCTGCAATTAAATATCCTCCATCTCCAAACACATCACTGGGGTGACTTTAAACTCTTTCCCATATTTGAATATACTGCTGGTGTAAAACAGAGACAATGAACACCTTTGATGTTTGAATCGGCTTGTGGCTGGTGCTATCGATCATGTGGATAAATCCACCATCATCATCATTCTCAAATAGCTGGTCTGTCACAAAATTGTTGTGTACCGACATACCAGAATGGACAAGTTTTGTATAGTGCATGTGTTACTTCATGCCAAAACTTACAGTACAATAAACAAGAGCTAGCACTGAAGAAATACTTGTTTCTATGACTGCCAGACAGATCTAGAAGTCTATCTTTTAAAAGGCATCTGGTTTGAATATTGCTAATCCACTAGCATAAGGTCCTGACAGGAGCTAGTAGATCCATATAGTCAAAAATGTATAATTGGGCAAGCCAACACACAAACACAGGAATCTGTAGACAATCGTTTAACAACCAAAAATATTTTGTAATTTGCCTTAAAGCCTGTCTCCAGGGTAAGCAGAATTGTTAGTACTATAGATTACCATTCATGATGGAAAACAGGAAACATTAGAGATGTGAGGATAACTGTGCTTTGGCAATTTAAATGCTTGTTATTAAATTGAAACCGAAACAGGAAAAATATTTTTAATTAAAGTTACTGAGGAATCTTTTACTTAGCCTGAATCATGCGTGCAGTTTCATTTGACTTTGAAAATAATTTTGGATCGACCCCCATCAGAATTTTTTCCAATTTTAACCATTCCTCATTCAGCACGCTCTGCTCTTCTTTCAGTTGATAGAATGGACAAACTCACAGGACTCCCCCACAGATGGCATCAAAGCACCTTTTCCATTCCTAGCACTATGCCATCCCCTGGACAATTGTGTTTTTGTTGCAATGATATTCCTTCCTGCTTTAAAACAAATGGTCGACCCCAATGTTTCTTCAGAAGGGAAAAGAATGCCTTCTACAGCATTGAGTTGCTGCTTAAAGTCAGAATGATCCTGAAGCTTGGCTCTTTTTTAACACTGGAGGAAATTTTATTGCCAACCAAACCAAAGCAAAAGCCCAAAGCACTCCCATAAAATTGAATTATTTGAGGCAAAGAATGAAGGCTAAAGGTTAACTTCTGGAATCCTATAACATGGTGCAATACCTCACACCAGAACATTGTGAAAGTACTGCCTGTCATTGTGATTTCTCAAGTGGAGAACAACAGGCAATAGATGTATTTCCCTTTGCATGCTCCAGATTTATAAAATGCTTACGGCACATGCATGCATGCAAAAGAGCTACTCTTTAACTTTATTATTTGACATTTACCTTATGTGTGTATGTGTCTGAAAATCTTTAATATCAATATTCATACTGTCAAAGTTACATCTTCTCTATTGATCACAATGAACCAGTGATAAAGGTCACAGAGACTACATAATGTCAAAAGATGTGTACTGCAGGTTTCATCCTGTTAGATTTTGGTACTCGCAGAGTTAAGTTTTAGAATCCCTAGGGTTTAGCCACACGATATCAGATCCATTAAAGCTGAGGCTGTCCAATTTTCTTTAAACAGGGACTGTTACTGCCTCTAAAGCCAGAATAGATGCCTTAATTCTGTCCAAGCTCATTTCAAACCAAGGTCACAGAGTTGAAACGAAAGCACCTGAGCACATTATTTCTATGCAATTTTGTGCTTGTCTCAAAAAAGATTTCAGTTTTTCCAGCAGTAGTGGACTTAATTTGTCAAACCTCGATAATTAGAAGGAGGATCCGATTCAAGCCACAATTTCAGGTTCTTAACAATTTCGCTAAAAACCATTGGAAGATAATTGCATTTAGTCGGCAGCTAATTTAATTTAATTTTAAAAGCATAACCTTATTCCGTCTTTGCCCACAAACTAGGCTACAGCATTTTAAAATATTATCAGTGGACCCATAAACAGCTTACCATGTTATATTTAGCCATTGTGTTCTGGGTCATGCAGAACTGTAACATATGATAAGATAAGGCTGAGGGAAGTTAACTGCCTTTATCTATTCATTTGCATGAATATATTCATTTGGCTTGGGAATGTTTAGTATGTAGGAGAAGTGGTTTCAGTTGTGTTTTTTATTATCTTGACCTCCTTGTTATAAAACATGTTCAGGTCCTCTTAACATTGACTGTTACACAATGAAAACACAAGTCATTACCCCATGACTGGACAACTTTCATACTTTCATGCTTTGGTGGGAGGCCAAGAGCAACAGTACTGAAGAGCTAACACACACTGAAAAGGGATATTACTTTACTAACAACTGTCAAGGGAGCCAGAAAGCGACTGTTCATTTTACCAATGACCTCGGCGTTACTTTTCCCCAATTTCTTTTCTTACTAACTCTTCATGGATCTTAATGCTGTATAAGTGAATACTTTCTTCAGCAATCATTGTCGCTTTATTCCTTATACAGTAGAAGGTTCCAAATTGAATGTTCCTTTGGTGTGCAAATTATCCCTTTAGCTTGTTGTCCCCATAAAGACATCACTGTAAAGGGAATGAGTCAGTACCTGGATGGATGAGATTGGCTATAAATTATGAGTGCAGTCTAATGTTAAAACAACATTGTGATATTTATCTGCCAAAGTACATGGGAGTCCATTCAGTTATCAGATCCCGCAGTGCTTCAAATATATGTAAAGATAGTCTTATATAAGTAAGAAATGCATTTGGTTTGTTTGTTCGATAGAGTCTAACTCCAATGTTTATTTCTTCATTTGCAGCTGTATAGAACTGAACAGCTTCAGTGACTATGTATATGAAGATATTTTTATGAATATACCATATTTTTGAAATAAAAGAATGCTGTCTATTTTGTCATATAAACACTTGATTTGCTTAAATGAATTTCAAAATTGTTTGTGCATTTCTAATGTGACACTGGATTTTTAAGTTATTTGAGTGTTTTGCAGGTTCACTTTACTGTGAGCTCTTTTCTAATGTTAAAAACGTTGCAGGCACTTGCAGCCCAGTGGGAGCAGACTGTGTCTTTTAAATTCCTGTGCTTAAGTTCTGCTTTGCCTCACAGAGAGTGCTTTGTGTGGGCTGTATAACTCACTGCGCTCCAAAAATGGTACCAATATCAAAAGATGTGTACAGTATAACTTCTTTGTAAAATGGAACAGGAGTCTCAGCAGATTAACACCAAGCTGATTTAATGCAGTTGGCTATTGTCATAGGATTCAGTCAGCTCTCTGCCTCATACCAGCAAAAGGCTACAGACAACTACCCTCTCTAACCATATTATATTAAAAAAATGCATCCATTAGACCATCTTGAAAAAGACATCCTTCAGTTACTGTTAGTCTTAAGTGGTCTTAATGGGAGACTACATTCTAAATATTGTGCAGTTATCCAAATTTTCCTTCAGTAATTTTCCATTCTGTTGAATAAATTTTCCTCTCTCCTTATTACCATATCTGTTAAAATACATCGGTGTATGTCTAATTCTCAGAATGCTCTTTCTACAAAATCTGTCAGCCAAAATTTAAATGCAAAATGAATGGATCAGGTTATCCATTAGCAACAGTTCTTGCTTAAAACATAAATTCACTCCAAATTGTGATATTGATTAACTTATCATTCTAAATTATAAAAGGGCAAAAAAATTCAATAAGTCTGGGCTGCATTTTTTTAACGAAATGCATTGGAATAAATACATTGACTTAAATTCTAGATGTCCAACACTTGGCTTAGACAGGATAATATTTCTATATAATTTAAGAACAGCCCTGTTGGCTCGCAGATAAATGTGCACCTGACTTACTATAATTTCAATCCAAGTAAAAGATTCCAACGTACTTGCTATGTACTCCCTATAGAGTTCCTGTTCCAAGCAAGACAATTGAATGGAAAATCCAGAATTGAGCATAAAATGTTCCAAGTAAGCATTTCTTTGTAACATTCAACACCTATGACAATGGACTAAATTATTCAGAGGCTTTTGTTCACAAACTGTCAGTGTTTGTCATAATTACTCTTATCAAACTGGCAGAAATATAGGCTACAACATAAGGACAGATTGGCATCCTGTGGATTGTCATTCATTAAAACACCACAGACTGAGCAGTTATCCCCCACTATCCCCACACTCATATCCCCAGAGGCAGCAACTTTCACTTTTGTCCTTTCTCATCGCTATAGAAACTTTATAAAATGATACATCCTGTTCAGTCAAGTGTAACAGTGTTTTCGAACTGCTACCTGTATTGTCACCTGCGTAAAAAATTTAAAAATGAGAACTTTTTAACATGACTAGCTACTTGAGCAGATTGATGACTTTACTGCAGGTCGATTCTGGAAGCCTTGTTGAAGAACACTTCAATCTGCTGCCCAATGAGAGAAGGTCATGTTCTCGCCACAGAGATCACAAGATCCCTCAGTGAGGCTTCTTTCAAGATTAGTGGCCACAGTGTGCAACCCTTGCTTCTCCATGGACTATAAGATTCCGGTCATAATATTCCCTTTCCATATTCATTTGGATTTGGTAACAAATATCTGATGTCTCTCCACTTTTACTATAAAACATACATTTATCAATTTTTTTTTAACACAGATTTAAATATTCTGATAACAATGTATGAAATAAAGAATTCCTTCTCATCCACCTGATAGGTATCACTGTCGCTTTCATAGCCTGAGGCTAGTCTTGAACACAGGCTATCTGTCCCTGAGTCAGGGGCACAATTACCACGCCAGAAGACACTTACTAAAAAAGATTAAGTTGTCCGGTTTTATTATGTATACAATGAAAATCCACATCCAAAATTAACATTTCATTGCAAATTATCCTGACGCTAGGGATACGACTATTAAATAATGTCGCTTAAGTTGATTAGTCATACAGTTATGCTACAGACTTGAGCTCTGTGCAGCTGTTCACAAGTAAATTGCAGTCAGTTGACAATATAATTTATATGTACAGGGGTGTTTTTTTATTGCTTTTCTGGCAATCTTACTGCTAAGACATCATAGTGGTCAATAGGTGTACTAACATAATCACTGCCAACTTGAAGCTGATTGATCTTTTCCTATTTATCACTAGTGTATGACCCTGAGGTATAAAGATAACTTCAGTGCAACTTTAACACTGCTGTGTTCACCAGGAAGATTGCATTGTTCAGCTGAAAATGGAAAGGTCAAGAACAATGCTATAATGACCAATATTGTGCTTGGGCTCAAAAAGAAGTTCAATTTATTTTGTAGAACTTTCTCAGTGTAATGGTTGGAGAATGTGAGCTGCAGGGAAAGGCTGAATAGGCTGGGGCTATTTTCTCTGGAGTGTCGGAGGCTGAGGGATGATCTTGTAGAGGTTTGTAACATCATGAGGGGGCAAGGATAGAGTGAATAGCTGAGGTTTCTTTTTCCTAGTCCAACACAAAAGGGCATAGGTTTAAGTTGAGGGGGGAATGATTCAAAAGGGACCTAAGGGGTAACTTTTTCTCGCAGGTAGTGGTGCATGTATGGAATGAGTTGCCAGTGGAAGTGGTGGTGGCTGGTACAATTACAACATTTAAAAGTCATCTGAATGGGTATATGAATAGGTTAGGCTTAGAGGGGCATGGGCCAAATGGGACTAGATTAATTTAGGATATCCGGTCGGCATAGACGAGTTGGACTGAAGAGTCTGTTTCGGTGATGTACAACTCTATGACTCTATCTTGTCCTGGAATGTATAAAAATATACTATACAGAATTCCTTTAATTAGATATTCTTTATAATTAGTTGCAACATTCCTCAAGACAGGATTTCATCTAACAGGAATGAATTGAAATACACAGAACAAAACAAATCTTAAATTTTCAAGTTATATCATGTAAGTACAATGTCACGAAAATACATCTTTATTGACATCAAACTTTTTAAAATCCAGCTGAATTCATATCAGATCAGAAAAATAATTTTAAGCAACTTTTACGCTTCAGTTTCAAGACAAGTTTTAAAGATAGTACATTTCAAATAGCAGCTTCTTAGAGTTTGACAAGAATTAAAAGGAGATTGTGAAATAAATCCAAGCAAGATCCAGTCTGTTATGATAAGAAAGAAAAGAAATAAAACCCACTAACAACAAACACAGAAATTGCTGAAAAAGCTCAGCAAGTCTGGCAGCTTCAGTGAAGAGAAATCAGAGTTAACAGCTCTGAGGAAGGGTCACCAGACCCAAAATGTTAACTCTGGTTTTTCTTCACAGACGCTGCCAGACCTGCTGAGCTTTTCTGCAATTTCTGTGTTTGTTTCTGATTTACAGAATCCGCAGTTTTTCCAGTTTTTAAAGAAAACCCATTGTTCAACCTCCAAATTGGACATTATTCAAACTATTTCATCTGATTCTGCTTTATTAAATCAGAAATGGTTATCTCTAGGTCATAGACAGGATGTGATCGACTTTAATTGGAAACTTGTTTAAGTTATTCAGAGTTAGGATAGCAGACAATTTTCTTACTTTCTTGTGTAATTCCACAAATTATTCTATACCACTTTCTAGTTTATTATGAATCTATGATCCATCCAACTGCAGATCTGAAATATTAATAAGAATTAGTACAAAAGTACAGAATTTGTTCATTCACATGTTCAGGAGAGAAATTGAAAGTCGTGGAATCTTCAATTTTCAAACAACAAAGTACAAAATGCCATTTAAATGTGGTCCAGCATTTCACTCTCCTATGAAGTGGTTCCCGATTGGTCATTAACTAAAATCACGCAGTACAATGCAGGTCACCATTATGTGCACTAAATCTCAGGGAGACCTTTATTCTGGAGACTTGTTTATGTACCTAAAGTGTGCAATGTAAATCCAGACATTAATCCACCCCTTAGACCAGTGGTAAGTATATGAAATACCTTATCATTCCTAATGGTGAGATTTTAGTTTGGCTGAAAATGGCACAGAGAAGTTAAAACTGCCATAATGTGGAATTAACCTGTATTATTTGTAGCTTCTGGCACCAGATTTAATAAGTGATAAATACCCTGAAATACAGTTGGGGCTAGTGACTAGCCTTTTAATTCAGACCTCGGACTCAAAATTAACCCAAGATGAAAGGATGGAAGTGTACTTTGTCTTCCTTTTTGTTTCACTATGGAAACATACTGAAAATCAAGTGCTGATATTCCCCTAGTCACAAGTTAAAGATTGTTAAAAATATGCAAAGTTCCTTAACCTATCTGACTCTCAGATCGCAAGCATGGACCAATTTCTGTACTGAACAAAATTTACTATTTATAACACATAATTAGATTCTAGTGACAAGTAAACAGTTATAAACCATTGGCATATACATACAACATGTAGTGTTATTAGGTTATTGGGTGGAGGGAAAAAACTGAAACTCCATTCAGTCATCTTTGTTCCCATGTTCTGTTTTTGAGATAATTTTATGACTCTTCTGCTGGCCAACACATTGTTTAGTCACATTTCTCTGGATGCTTCCACTGGATCATAAAAGACATAAAGTGGCTGGTTCACTTATTAAAAAGCCTCTGATTTATCAGTTAAAAGTACCAGCTTACAAACTGTTGTGGGAAAGATACATTGGTTTTCTTCAGGTTTAATGTGAATTTTGACTGCAGATAATACAGAGACCACTTCTGAGCTGGGCAACAACTGAATATTTGTTTCTTTCTATATCTTGTTCCCAGCTCCATGTTGTTTAGTTACTCAGAATTAATCACGCAGTTTTTGGCAGGCATAAGGCCTCTGTCTTTGATAACTGGTCACTAGTCCAAAGACCAATCTTGTGTTGCCAACAAAAGCTACATTTGTTCATTTCCTCAACTCCAAATTGTCTGCAACTCAAACTTCAGTAACTGCTTGTTCAAACAGTTATTCGTATGATTCCTGCAATGGATAACAGGTTACTTCCATTCAAAGCAAACAACCACCTATCAAACATCAGTTTTAAAACAGCACTTTCTCATTTCATCCTACGGATTTAAAAATAAACACAAAAAAGAAAAAGTCACTCTCCGTACACTCCATCCTGTAAGAGTAACATTAGACTGTAGAGGAATAAGAACAGAAGTTGCTGGAAGAGTTCAGCAGGTCTTGCAGCATCTGTGAAGAATAAAATCAGAGTTAACGTGACCCAAAACGTTAACTCTGATTTTATTCTTCACAGACGCTGCCAGACCTGCTGAGCTTTTCCAGTAACTTCTGTTCGTGTTCCTGATTTACAGCATCTGCAGTTCTTTTGGTTTGTATTAAACTGAAGAGTCCCAACTATGTTCATAATGTCAAAAGTGCAAAGAACAAATCTGCCTTAATTTGGCATTAACTTCTCAAACTTTCAAGAGAGGCCTTGGAACGTTTAGGATAAGGAACTAATGAAAGTTACACTGGCGCAGCTTGTATCAGTCTCTAACATTTCTCAGCAATTAATGTCCTGTTTCCAGGGCTTGGCCAAGGGGTTTTACATCATAAATAAGTTATGATTTTGCTTTGCCCCTCCCTCCTCACTCCATTCCCCCACTGCCCAGCCCCCGCCCGCCCGACATACACTCGCATTCAATACAGAGAAAAATGGGAAGTTTAGAATGAAATTTTACCTTTATTCATTTGGCATTTAACATGGCAAATTTGGTGCCCATTAAAATTTGGCACCCTAAAGCTCACTTATGTGTTCAGATCGGCCCTGCCTGTACCTTGAAGATAGAAGGTCCTGTAGTGCAGTATCCTCTTCTCTGATCCAGAAACACCCGGTTCAAGTCCCACCTCAGGACTTGATTGGTCAGGAAGTTGCATTCACAACGCAGCCAAACAGGTTCAGTGTCAACTTGCAAATCCTTCCAAACAATGCCAATGGCCATTGGTAAATGCTGCAGAAATTGCGTGTGATAGAAACAATATTGAAGGCTCCATCATCACTAAATAAAAACCAAAAGAACTGCGGATGCTGTAAATCAGGAACAAAAACAAAGTTGCTGGAAAAGCTCAGCAGCATCTGTGGAGGAGAAAACAGAGTTAACTTTTCGGGTCCGGTGACCCTTCCACAGATGCTGCCAGACCTGCTGAGCTTTTCCAGCAACTTTGTTTTTGCTCCATCATCACTGTCTAATGCTCCAGAGTACAACACACGTATGTACATTGTCAGAACAACATTGGTTCAGAGTGCACTGTAACAGCAACATCTTGAAATGACAAGAAATAGTACCAGAAATATCATTAGTCATGATGACTTCATTGTGATCCCATAATGTCTTTTGCCTGGAAACACATATGTTCAGCTGTTAGATGTGTGGTTTTAGTGGAATTTTCATTTCAACTTTGTTTTTGACCTCAGGCTAAAACAAGAATAACAAGAGACTTCTAGTAAGCCATGACCCATCAAATTGTTGTACGAAGGAATGCAAAGACAATGCCACCATGGATGTACAGTTGCAGAGAATTGGGCATGTTGTTTTTAAACATCCCTAAAGGTGATATCTGCTTACTGTGCTTGCCAGTTATGTCTACGTCATCAGTTTCAAAACGGAAGCCACAAAAAAAAAGTGTGGTTTTTACTTGGAGGAATCCCAGAGCCAAAAACACAATGGTAAAAAGCCAAATGCAATGAGTTAGTTCTGCAAATGTTTGGCTGATTTCAAACTGTGGGCTTCAGAAATCTACCCATGTGTATTTATGTGGACTGAAACCTGGCACAAGCTAAACTTTAGCCTGAGGATGTGCTCTCCTTGAAGCAGTGCCTCTCCCTATATATTGTCCATTGATTACAAGAAGTTAAATTATTTGAGGTTGAAATAACAGTTCTGGGCTTACATTTTAACTGTTAAAAGCATTTTATCCTTCACCCCTAACGGAAGGAAGAATTCAGTATGGCTGATGAAAATTAGAAGATCATATGTTTATTGTGCCTCCAACTGCCCAAGTGGAGGTCAACAGATTATGTACGAGTGTGGATTGTGGTGTTAACTTCATTTACTATACCTAGTACTATTCCTATATTTATCGTATGGATAGTGAAGTTACTTCAACTAAAACTAGTTTTGTGTTTCTGTGTCGTGTGTGAAAATAAACAGTTATTTGTGCTTTACTGGTCATACTTAAATTGCCATCAAGTGATTCAACGTCGGCCAAGCCGGTTAGATTCTGAGTTCCTTGCACATTGTGAGATCACATGGTATTAGGAGGCTGCTTCAGGCAAGGGATAAGTATAAGCTATTCCACAGAGGCCTCATGTTGCACAGTGGTAGAGTCCCTATACCTTAGCGAGGAGTCATGGGTTCACTCCCACCTGCTGTAGAGGTTCTTTATTCATTCACTGGATGAGGGCATCGCTGGCTAGGCAGCATTTATTGCCTATCCCTAATTGCCCAGAGGGCAGTTAAGAGTCAATCGCATTGCTGTGGGTCAAGAGTCACACATAGGCCAGACCAGGTAAGGATGGCAGTTTCCTTCCCTAAAGTGCATTAGTGAACCAGATGGGTTTTTCCCAACAGTCAACAATGGATTCATGGTCGTTATTGGACTCCTAATTCAGATTTTTATTTTAATTAAATTCAAATTCCACCAACTACCATGTCAGGATTCAAACCTGGGTCCCAGAACATTACCTGGGTCTCTGGATTAACAATCCAGCAATAATAGCACTAGATTGTCGCTTCCCCCAGGTGTCTTGTAACATCTGTAACCAGGTTGTTTCAAAAGTATCCTGTGGATATGGAAAAGTGATACGTAAAGACAATTCTTTATAAAGTCTGTTTGGACATTTTCCTTTCACTAACTCATGTAATTTGCTCTGCTGTGGACTGATTAATTCTCTCATAAGTCTTAGTGAGTGGCAGCTCCACAGAGAGTGTTTGCACTCTAATTGTATCCAACCACACCATTTTTAGTACTCTTAACTTAGCACAAGGTTCACAGTAAACATGATCCAACTGTTCCCAGGCCGATAGTTCTAATGTCACTGCTTCAGATGTAGCTTAGGTGCAGCTGCTATTTGTCTTCCCTGTTTGCAAGAATCCAGGTTTATCAATGTGCTTGCCTATTATATCATGAATAAATGAGGGAAGACAATAGACTGAGGGCATCATCGTTAAAACTTGCTCTTTCGTGGTATGTACCAAATTTCTTGAAATTGCTTATTTCAACATTGGTGTGTAACTGCCTGTCCCTACCTATTTATGGTATAAGTCCAGTCCTAACTATTTGTTGTTAACTCAATTTTGTTCATTCACGATTTAAACCCAATTGATCTATCTGTAATGTCACCCTATTCCAACACGCCCATGGTATCGAACTAGTCCATCCATCCATCTGCAGTGTAATACACTTTCCACTTTTCTGTGATACAACCCCATTCCTGTTGAACTGTAGTGAAACCTCATTCCTTGATTACTTTAAACTAATCCTAATAGTTGTTCTAATCAACTGCTGCCTTGTGGAATAAAAACCTATTTTACATCTTTTGAAGTTCCTCTGTATAATTAGCCACAAGCATCAGATATGCTCCCCAGCATAAAACTTTCCATAACATTCCTAATCAGAACGACGCTAAAAGTTTTGTGCAGGGAATGTATCTGATGGGCAAAATACGGAAAACATTCAGGTGCTATAGGTGGTTTCCCATGGTTACCTAATGGGTATGTTGCTGCTCAGAATAGGCGACACTTACCCTGATTGAAATATACCAAACACTGGAATGCTTGCTATTCACTCTGCGTGCTGAAATTGAAGGGATAATTTATCTCCCAAAATCTATAATCTTCACCTAGGTGAGCATAAAAATAAGTATCCTACCCAGGCTAGAAAAATAGCCAGAAGTAAAGAGATAACTATATGTATACCAGAACAAAGGAGATATTTGCTTATTAATCAACCAAAGTCAGAGTATAGACATGCACAAGAATCTTTGCCAAGTGTAATCTATCCTGTCCATAATCAATGACATACTGAGTACTGTACTTGCATATGGTGAGCTTCAGAAACAAATAAAACTCTGTCATCTGTTTCATTGGGGTATTAAGTTTAATAGTGCAGAATATACCGTCATGTAATTTAATTATCATTTTAATGTTTTTCAAAAATTGTTTTTGGGGATAAATTATTTAATACAGTTTATGAGTTCCTTGCTTAATGGAATATCAGAGAGATTAGCCTGACATTTTGCTCTTTATTTTAATTTTTTGTAAGGAGAAGTATAAACCTTACATCACACAATGTTGCATGTTGGCCAATAGCTTGTGCATACTTAGCACATCGAGTTACTCGAAGCATTGCTTTCATTATTGAAAATATATCTGAGCTTTTACTTTTCAGTAACTTGGCTATGTACCTACCAAAAATGTGTCTATTTCTTGTACCTGTGGAAAACAGACAGCAACTGTCTCATAAGTCTTCTGATGAATCAATTGTTAACCAGACTGTAGAGTTATTAAAGAGGAGTAATTGCAGTTGGGAAACTGAAACCAAGCATCACATTAGAAGCTGAGATAGT
>NC_063354.1:36480493-36517014 GCF_021869965.1 Rhincodon typus
TGGCCTGCTGTGTTCATCCAGCCCTGCACCTTGTTGTCTCTTGATGTCCAAACCTTGCTGTTTGTATTTAAAATAATTAAAACAATGGTAAATTTAAATGATTGACTTGCATTTCCTACTCATGATTGTCAATTCGGTATCAAGCCTTCCAGAATGTGAGATATATCTCCCAACGCTCAGTACAAGTGCCAGTTGGACAGTAAGCTGTTTTTTTTTAAATTGAGATAAATTTACATCTTCACTGCCTAATGCTGGCTGAGCAAAATAAATAACATAAAGGTTTATCCAGTCTCTATAAAGGTCAGGTGATCACTCTATTAACACTGGTGAGGGTGAAATTTATTCCATTATTTATGAAGTTGCCATAAAGTGAACTTTCCTACGTAGAATGATGACCTATCATCTCACTGATTCGTTTTGTTACAAGTATTTTAGACCATGTGTTTAGACCATGCCAATCAATTGTCCATTGCATCAAACACAGATCAAAAGCAAATATTGTTAATGTAACAAGTAGTTAAGTGAGAAGATGGATTTAATTATTTAATTTATTGGGTAGTTATAAAAGGAGGAATGAGGTAGGAAGCAGGGAGATCGTAGAGCAGTGATAATATCACTGGATTTGTAATTCTGAGACCCAGGTTAATGCTCTGGGGCAGGGGTTCAAATCCTACAGCAGCTGGTGGCATTTAAGTTCAATTAATAAACCTGGATTTGAAAAATAATCTCAGTGATGATGACCAAAGTAATTATCACCAACTCTTGTAAAAACGTTTAAAGGAGGAACAGGTGGGATGAGTTTCTGGAAGGAGCAGGATGTCTAAGTAGTTAATAATCTCTTTTCATATAACAAGGTGTCTTAGGGAAGCATTGTGTGGTAGTGCCCCTACCTCTAGGCCAACAGTACTGAGTTCAAGTCTCATCTGTTCTAGTTTAGTGTGATAACAACTTCTGAACAGGTTGATTTGAAAATACAGAAAGGTGTCTTGGTTTCTGTCTCACCAATTCGATTGGATCAGAATTGACAAATGCATTAATAGGTATATGGTAGGTGATGATTAGATCACAGAAAGAATTCTATCTCCATTATAAAGCTCGACATCTTTTAAAAATTTTGACTTTGTATAATTCATAATTAAATATTGAAAAAATACTAACTTGACAAGAAAAGAACTAAAATCCTATGAACAATTCAAACTTAGTCATACAGGCATTATCGCTTGGATACTCATTCAAAATAGTGCTATCAGTATAGCACTATACTGGGTATAATTTCTGAAGAAGGGTCAAGACTTGAAATGTCAGCCTTCCTGCTCCTCTGATGCTGCTTGGCCTGTTGTGTTCATTCAGCTCTACACCTTGTTATCTATAATTACAGCGTGATAATTTTACAGAAGCATTCTCCATTATGACTTTGGATCTCTGGGTTTATTATGAGTGATTATTTTTAAAATGTGGCAAAGAATAAAAGGAGGTGAGGTTTTAGAGACAAAGTACAGTTTATGCAGAATATTCTTAGAGTTGAAGCAAAAGCTGAAAGTGTTAGAAATACTCACCAGTTCTGGCAGTAACTGTGGAGAGAATGATAGAGTTAATGTTTTAGGTCAGTAACCTTTCAGCAGAACTGGGAAAAGGTTAGAAATTACAGAACAGAAACAGACCATTTCACCCAACTGATTTTGATTATCCACTCAAGCCTGTACCCACTCTATTTCAACTCACCATATCAGCATTTATGCCCACCTGAGAGGCCAAGCAGGGCCTTTGTTTCATGTTTCATTTGAAAGATGGCACCCCCAAAAATGCAGAACCCCCTCAAGTTACTGAAGTGGGACCTGAGCCCATGAGCAATGATTTACAAAGGGAAAGAGCTATGACTGAGGCACAGCTGACAAGTTAGGAAGGAAAAGAGAGAGAGCTAATCAGCAACACGGTGGCTCATAGCACCAGGGACCTGGGTTCAATTCCACCCTCGGGCGACTGTCTGTGTGGATTTTGCACATTCTCCCTGTGTCTGTGTGGGTTTCCTCCGGGTGCTCTGGTTGCCTCCCACAGTCCAAAGATGTGCAGGCTAGGTGGATTGGCCATGCTAAATTGACCATAGTGTTCAGGGATGTGTAGATTAGGTGGGTTATAGGGGGATGGGTCTGGGTGGGATGCTCTGATGGTCGGTGTAGACTTGTTGGGCCGAAGGGCCTGTTTCCACAGTGTAGGGATTCTATGATCTTTATATCATTGACAAGGACTTAGTGCTTAAGTGTAGAACTCAAAGACAGTGGATCTATACATCTCAAATATTCGTAATTATCCCCCTTACTTTCAACCATCTGAAAAGTAAGTGAGACCATATAACCTGGCACCACACACCTTATGTAGAATAATGAACAAGTTCCAATTGTATTAATATAATTGCTTCTTACAGCAATAGTTGGTATTCGAGAACACTGCACTGAAAGACTGTAAGAATCAACAATGTTTGCTCATGTAACAGTGAGGTAGGATTCCGGTATTAGAAATGTCTGCCATATGGAAAGAAAGCTTTTCTTAAGCTATGCATAAAATTTGGATTAAGTTGTAAGTTACTCTTCAAGGATCAGTAATTAGTTATGTCATTTTTACCATAGAATAATTGCAAGTTCATCTTTCCCTGCGGATCCATCCTACAGTGCCAAGGCATCTCCTCCAGGCGCTTGTCTAGACTCTTTATGGGCCTGAACAAGGTTGATGTGCATTGCATTACATTATGTTGTGGTCACTAATCTTATTTTACTTACAGAGCAAAGCATGTGCAAAGTCTGGCTTTCTTACAATCCATTTACCTTTCATTTTAAACAAAGGCTGTAATCAATGTTGATATCTGCCTTATGATTTTTATTGTTTGAAATTTCTCTTAAGAATATCGAATTGTCAAGTCTTCAATATTGAAAAGCATTTCAAGATTTGGTACTATTTGGTTTGGTACTGTGTTTGATTGGATCTCCTTTGTGTGTTCTATGCAATGAAATCTTAAACTCTTTCTTTACAATCAGTCTTATTACACATAGCAGGCAGAAGTAATTTTCCCCCAATTTGACAAATGACCCTAGCAAGAACAGAAACTAAGAGAGTCCCATATGCTATGTTAGTGTGCAAATGTTCACCACGTTCCTATGACATTACATTATCCCCAACTTAATTCTCATCTACTTACATTAAACAAGTGATTTATTCTACATAAGGAGTCATCAAAGGATGCTATAGACACTAACTATAGGCTTGCACACAAATAGCAATTGTTTCAAGGTTGCTGCTTTTACAAATATAAATGTAGACAGCATCACCCACTTAGATTAAGACAAAAGTTATAGATGTAATCACAAAGAGGAGTAAATACATAACTAATTAGTTAAACACATTTGTACCATCTTCAGAGAAAGTTTAACCTCTGAATGATAATCATTCAGTTCGTAGTGTACCACATTCATTCTTGAACCGATTAACTTCAAATGGGAAGAAATTATGGCCAAATAGAAATTAATTAATTTAATTGTGATTTGCATCATCTATTTAAAATTAATTCAAAATTTATTTCTATGAATCTTCAATTTGTGACTATTTGTCTTTTGTGATCTAATTATGTTTGGATCTACTAGTGGTCCTCCTCATGAAAGCTTTTTGCAAATATTGGCTACTACTTGTCAGTTGGGACTTAATTTATTGTTAACACAAATTAATGTACCTACCACTTGAACCAGTTTGATATTATAATTGAAAAACTGCATTGTGCTTTTAGTTAGATTCAGCTCACAGCTGGCAATTGCAAACGCTTGCTTCAGAGATCAGCTGTATTTAATTTAACTTTGGTGTTCAGTAGTTGACGAGTTTCAAATTAGCCTCATGCAAGAGCAAAGTTGTGCAGTGATGCAAGCTCCAGGCTTCAGTCGGGACAGATACTGTGTTTGCATCTGCTTCCTGAGTTATCATATCCGTGTTCAGGTTTTGGAAAGCCTAGCTATATTTCTATCTCAATCAGTGGTTGAGGCAATTAGCATAAATACATTTAAGGGAAAGGGAAACTATGTAAGCACATGAGGGAGAAAGAAGTAATAGGTTATACTGTTTGATAAAGTTTAGCAGCTGCATAGACTAGTTAGATCTGAATGGTTTATTTCTGGTGCTATACGTTCTATTACATTTTCTTTATCATCTACATAAATTGGGAGACCTATGATGCAAGCTGTCATGAACAAATGTGTTATCCGATGTTAAATTTAGGGAGTAATTTTGAACTTAACGCATTTTCTTCTTGCTTTCACACCAGTTTTTTTTAAATAAAATGTTATGTACGTGTAGTGACTCCAATCAAAACACTCATAATAGCTCATTCAATTTAATGAGTTACAGGCAGCATTATAAACAGAACATCTATGGCTTAATATTTTGTTCTGAAATGATAGCTCATAATTCGGTCCTACTTCACGAAATAAAACAATACCACCAATTACATGTGTGTTATTCAATTAGTACTAAAACTTATGAAAAGGGTAATTTCAAGTTGTTGTTAATAGAATACTTAAAAGTGTGAGAATTTCTTCAACCCATTTCCAATGCCAGTAGGATAATTAAACTCAGTGGATTGACAGTGGAACTGCTTAGCTGGAAGTCATTCGCAAATGTTACAATTCACTTACAGATAGAATCCCTAGTGTTTGAAATAATATAGAGTATTTTCAGATACTGTAGAGTTTTGGAATTCCTTGACATACCAGTGAATTATAAGGAGTGGCATTTACATCTAGCAATGAAAACATTTTTTAACTGTTAGAACGGGCATTGATAATCGTCAATGAGTGGCAAAAGTCATAGGATGCTTTCTTTAAAACCAAATGTACTTATTGTCACTGCTTTATGGGTTTGATTTCGACAGAAATGCAGGCAGTACAAGCGTCTGCTGTGAATTAAGTTTAACCAGAGACAGTCAGAATGGCATCTAGCAGCTGATGGCCATTTTACTAAACAGTTCAGTTATGCAGGTCATTCATTAGTGGATTATTTACATTTTGCACACACTTCAAAATATCAATATTGTTGCTCTTTCAGAGAAGTCTATTAATTGCTATTCATCCACTGCAACACATTTGCAACTTAATGAAACTAATAGAAGCTTATTTGCATTAGTAGAAGAATAATAAGAAAGACTGGTGCATTCAAAGGAAGAAATATGTGATCCCATTGGTATATTAATGGCTGGGAATTCATATGTCCTCCAGCTCACAAGTCTCTATGTTGGGAGCTTGAATACAAAATTTATCCTTATATGAATAAAATAAAACTGGTAGATCAAATTTAATGGCATAGTTGAATAATCAGGAGGAATATTGGGGTGGGGGAACATTTCCTTAATGTGTACTAATAATGACTAAATGGTAATAAAGAACACATTTCTGATTTCAGCTACATCAGTACAACTTTACTGTCATTAAGTTTTGCTATGTTGAGAATTAAGCAAAGTTACGATGTATAACAGATAAATGTTGAAATAATTTCCTCGTGCAGCTGTTTCCTGTGAACTGTGTAGCAGCCAGTCTATGACAGAGAGCAATTAATAAATTCACAGAACTAATACAAGACACGTTAATGGAGATGGAGTGGATGTTTGGAAATGTGTAAAAACATGCTCAGGGTTCAGAGGATCATGTCAGTCATCTGAGTTTTATTCTGAACCATTTATCCAGTAATGTCATCAACTTGACTGTGTAACACAATGTCTATTGTCACACTTATCCTGAGCTTTGTGCAGGTTGGTTGGGACTTATTTAATCTGAAGAAAATTTGCAAAAGAAGTAAAAAATACAATTGATGTCTTTGCGGTTGTATCTTGGTGCCAATTGTTAAAATGTTGTACACAATGTAGGTGGACTTCAGAGTTGATTTTAGGAATTGAAAGTCAATTCCTTTATTAAATATCAAAAGTTGACCTGGAGGTTATGTTTTATTATCAGTTCAGTTGCCATCACTTTGTATTTTATTAAAGTATTAAATAAAATTGAACAATAAACGGCAATCAAAGAGCAAACCATCTGCAAACTGCATGAATATACACATTGTAACCAGATTCATTTTGAATTGAGTTCCTTGCAGATATCCTGTGTGTAAAGTCTCTGTTCCATGCACTATCATCTAAATAACAAGTCACTGTTAACTGGAAAAGCAGCTGTATTTAATTACCACTCAAAGCCCTGGCGGTATGTATGGCCACACTTCAACACTGTGTCTTGGTGGGTCGGCCCAGACAACAAACAGACCCAGCTGAAAGACACACCAGTAAAATTTGTTGAAATTGTTTTCGTAATATTTCTTCTCTCAGTGTGCACTCTTACAGGCCTGGCCTATACCAAAACTCCCTGTCCCCTAATGTGATTTAAATAACCCCAGCAACTCTGCTGACACATCCAGCTGTGGAAATTTTAAGTGTTTCAACAACTTACTTTTGGTACAAGATTCCATTGTGTAATTCATGTGTTTGACTATTGTTACCCAGTACTTTGTTAATGTGCACAGCGTGATACCAATATGGATAATAAAGAAAAGAACTCTGTCTTTTGGCACCTTTCATATCTTCAGGGCATCTCAAAATTTTTCATAGCTAATGTTGTGATCACTTATTGTGATTAGGCAACTACTGAAGCTAATGTGCCTCAAATCAAGACTTCCCAGTAAATGTCCAGTGAACAGAAAGTGTTGCAGAAACTCAGCACGACTGGCGGCATTTCTGAAAAGAGAAATGAAGTCAATGTTTTGAACCCAACGTACTCTTTACTGCCTGAATATCCTGGAATTGACTGGTATCCCTGGCACCAGCGTCTTCTTTAAAAGGCCTTTGTGCACCTAGACAAGCACATGCAGTCCAGTGTGGCCTTTAATGATTCCTGACAAAGGAAATTTGTTACCCACTTTGCAGGAAAGAACTTGAAGTTCCTGCTAGGTGATGCAAAGGTGGGATGTCCTCTTCTCCCAGGACTGGCAGAGAAGGCTACAACACCAGACCATGCTAACCTGGTTGAAGATTGCCATTCAGGTCAGTGCACAGTAATATGGGAAGAACCTGCTCCACCATCTTCTCTCTTAAGAGCTCACACCCACTTTCTTTGCTACTGTACCTACCTTCTACTGAAGTTCATGCTTTACCACTCTCATTATTGCCTACAACATTTTCCCTCACTCACTATCACTGACCCCAATGCCTGACACCACTGACCCTGCATGCCCTCTGAGCTCGGGACACTTTCCCACCCACACCAGTGTTATAACTGGGCTACCCACTTTCATCTCCTGTAATACCTGCTTCTCTCATTCCAGGCGGAAAACAGCTCACAATAGGGCAAAAAGCGTCAAGACAAGTGATGGACTGCCTGACATTCAGCTCCTCAGCCTTTTTGTGGAGATCTTCCTGACTGTGGCTGCTTCAAGTGGCAACTGATTGTGTACAAGCCCTTGGACTGGTATCAGAAGCTGCCCTTGACTTGTTATACCAGGACCCCCTGAGTAAAGATATGTCACTTGACTTTACTGAGGCCTGCTGACAACCATGACAATCAGCCTGACCCTGTGTCTTTCCAAACACAAGGAAATGCAGTAGTACTGTCAGCCTGGTATCTCTAGCTGAGGGGACAAAGGAAGGCAAGGTAGGGATGTTGTTAGCATCCAGGTATGCTCAGAGAGAGTGAGTAGTGCGAACAGGCTGGCACTGGACAGGATACTTTAATATCAGCAATCAGTCTTCATCCATTAATGAAGAAGCAATCAAAGGCTGACGTGGGTTGCCATCAGCTGCTCTCTTCATGACTGTCCCACCCTGTTGGAAGTAGTGAATGCAATCAAATTCCTATCTAGCAGCACAGCTTCAGGAGCTGGTGCTATGCAAGCTGAGGACTCCAAGGCTGGAGGCCAATGCCTGGTCTAGAAGTTCATTAAACTCTTTCAGTTCATAACAGTTCAGGTCTCGCATGTGTAGAATAGTATGAACAGGAGTATTGCTGTAAGGGCATTCAGTTTGATACAGACTTAACCTACCTCAATACCAGATTCAGAGAGGAAGTCAGGGAGTCAAAGAGTTATACAACAAAGAAACAGCCTCTTCGGTCTAACTCATCCATGCCAACCAGATATCCCAAACTGACCTAGTCCGACTTACCAGCATTTGGCTCATATCCTTTAAACCCTTCCTATTCGTAAACCCGTCCAGATGCCTTTTAAATGTTGTAATTGTACCAGCCTCCACCACCTCCTCTGGCAGCTTGTTCCATGCGTGCACCACCCTCTGTATAAAAAAGTTGCCCCTTAGGTCCCTTTTCAATTTTTCCCCCTCACCTTAAACCTATGCCATTTGTTTTGCACTCCCCTTCCCTGGGAAAAAGACCTTGGCTAATCACCCTAACCATGCCCCTCATAATTTTATAAACCTCTATAAAAGTCAGCCTTAAGCCTCCAACACTCCAGGGAAAAATACCCCTGTCTATTCAGCCTTTCTTTATAACTCAAATCCTCCAATCCCAGCAATTTCTTTGTAAATCTTTCCTGAACCCTTTCAAGTTTAGGAACATCTTTCCTTTTGCAGTGTGCCAAATGTTGCACTTGCTTTGGTATTTCTGTTATGTATCTTCTCATCGATAGACAGCAAGGGACCACATCGCAAGAATCCAAAGATGTCTGTTAAAGTGGAAAGGAACTCAGTCTTAACAACAATCATAGAGGAATCTCACTCCTCTGCATCACCAGCAAAATCTTCACTAGAATCTTTCTGAACCACTCGAAATGGCATCTCGGCCAGAATCTGCTGCCAGAATCTTAGCGCGGTTTCAGAAAAGGTAGAGGAAGCACTGATCTGCTGCTTGCAGTTAGACATCCTAAGGAGGAATGCCAAGAATAATAGATCCTGGCCCTTGGCACCACATTTATTGACCCATCCATGGCCTTTGATACAGTCAGGTCCTTTGGAGGGTAGTGGAGATATTTGATTGCACCGAATAGTTCAACAGTTCTGTGTTAACATATTCACGCATGTCCTGGATGATGGTAAGACTTCTGACCCTTTTGCCATCACTAATGGAATTAAACATGGCTGCGAGCCAATGTGAACCCTCTGCAGCAAGTTCTTCTCCGCTATGCTCTGATTCCTTCTATGATGATGATCCTGGCATCAAAATCAAATATCTGAAGTCTCCAAGGACATAAATCATGGTTTCCTGTTTGCTAATGACTGTGTACTCACTGCTGGTTCAGAGTTGGACAAGCAGTATATCATGGACTTATTCTCTAAATGCCTCCGACAATGTTAACTACAAAAAAAAACTGAATTAATGTATCAATCTGTTTCAGGAAAGCCCTATTTCAAGCACAAGGTTTCAGTTCAAGACCAGAAGCTGTCAGCAGTGAATACGTTCACTTATCTGAGCAGTACACACTCATGAGCTGTCTATATTAATGACGAGACACATACAAGTATTGCAAAATTAAGTGAAGCCTTCAACAGACTTCCTATATGTGTCTGGGAAGAGAGCAGAGTAAGTCTGCATACCAAACGGAAAGTCTGCAGTGTAATCATCCTGTCTCTACTGCTCTCCACGTAGGGGACTTGGAAGTGAACCAGCGCCACGCCAAGAAGCTTGACTTTCATCTGAGCTGTCTTTAGAAGTTCCTGAAGATTAGATAACAGGAAGAAAATTGATGCGTCCACACAACATGGCATTCCGAACACCCACACCAAATTGTGATAGTCGCAACTGGAGCCAGAGTGTTTGATATTTGCTTACCAAAATGAATCTTCTTTGGAAGGATTCAGTTTGGTGTGCGCTGTCTTGGTCATCAAAGGAAGATCCTTCTGAAGGCCTCACTTATGAGTTTTTATATTGATGTCAAGTCCTAGAAGATGTTTGCCTAGGGTCAGTACACTTGGAGCAATCAGGTACAAGAAAATTAGGTGGCCAGCACCTACAGCAAGTGTAAATCAGAGATGGAGAGAAAACATCGAGACAGGAACCCACCCAAAACTCAATCTCCTGCAATGCTGAGTTCTAGGAACAGTAAACATTCCAGGCACAAAACAGTCTCTGCATTTACCTATGTACCTACCAGAGCTCACATTAACATTCCAGATAATGTATATGGTCATCTTTGCCTGGAAGGATGATCAAGAAAGAGACAATATTATTTCCCCATTTTACTGTTTCCTCCATTAAATATCTAACATTAATTGCATTGGCTGCGGCATCATTTTTTTTAATGTACAGTAATGCATTTACTTTCGCTTCCTTTTAATCAATGTTCTTACAAGTGCCCCCACTCCAAATTCATAATGGCTGGAATCATTTTGTCAGAAGCCACATTCCTTCAAAATCTTTAGTAAGATTTTAGTGATGCTAGATTTAGAATGTCTTTGAAGACATCAAAATGTTGCGTGATGTAGGCTTAACCCTGAATAACTGGGCCATAGACACAGATAGATGGGACCCTTGCTTCTGGGTAATCACTGCTTTACTTTCTTTTAATAAACAAGGTTTGAATATTAAAGAACTGAGCACTGTATGAAGGTCAATCTGTGTAAAACAAATTATCTAAAATTACCATTGTCAACACATATAAAACACAAGTAATTCCATAAAAATGGCAAGCTCTAACACACCACAATGCATTACTGCTATCGTAAAATCATAGTTAGAATGTAGTGCAATAAATCATCTCAATAAAGCATGAACTTTCTGTCATATCTTTTTTAACTTGGGTACAAACCAAATATTAAAATGACCACTACTAACCATGTGACCTTTGACATTTTGCACTTCAATCACTCTTAAGTGATTACTTAACTAAATATGGATACTTTCAGCCATCCAGAAAATTTATACATACAGGTTAGATTAAAAAAAAGGACTATAAAATTCCAACCAGCTTGTTTCTATACAAAAAGGAATATTAAAACTTGGTATAAATAAAGGTGTCATAGGTTTCAAGCCAGTTAAAGATATTGAAAACAAGACGTGTATATTTTCTTCATGAGGAGAGTTTTATTGACTTCCTTAATCTTTCAAATTATTTTTCAAATCAATCTATTCATAGATGTTATTACACACCTCTACAGCAGCTGGGACTTGAACTCCTGGTCCACGGGTAGGAATCCTACCACTATGGCACTCAGAGACCCCTTAATAAATGCTAACAAGGAAAAGAATTGTTTATTTGCTGAAACCCAGGATTGAGCCAAGAACCTTGAGATCCTCAGTCTAATACTCTCCCAACTAAGCTATTTAGGCGACCTTTGTCTTTCAACTCTCAATCAACTTGCAGTGTTACAGGTGCTCCCTATTTATTTGTGTTCATAGCCACAACCTCTTTCTTCTTAATCTGAAATAAAGATAAAAGTGAGATTTATTAATATGATTAACCGGGTAGTCCAGGTTCCCTCTTTCTTTAAATTCAAACTTTCGAGAACAATCTTTATTAATCAAATAAAATGATTGTTTTATTTCTTCTGTGTCACACATCAGTACACAGCCAACAATTAACAGATCCTACATTCCCCATTTTTTCAAAAAGTAATTTTTGAAAAGCAGAAATAGTTACAAAACAGTTAGAGAAAAAAAACTTGCTATCCACATTATTCAAGCATCATTTTCCATGCTGTCACCCTAACACAAGACATTACTCTTCAGAGATAGCAAATCACTTCTTAGGCAAACATTTCTTTTAAATAATCAATCTAACAATTGGTGAATTGTAGCAAACTATTTGCATCACGATGATCGTTGCCCCAAAGAAAACGATTGACACATTTCATTTTATGGGCAAACATTTTCTCATTTTGCTGTAATAATGCCAGCTGATGGTTATTCTTAGACAAAACCAGATGCCAGACTGAGACAGAATAGTTATAATTTGTATTTGATAATGTTGGTTATATTCCTGAAGTAATTGAATCTGTTGAATAATATATCATTTTTATTAGAGACGAAAATGGGGAAAAAATGTATGAGGTAATTAAACAATAGTTTTTGTTAAAACAAAACTGAACTATTATGCAGATCTTAATGCATAATCTTGAGTACTGAAGTCAAATATACATGTTGTGAGTTAAACAAACAAATGTGAAGAAACTGCATCAGCAAGACGTTAGAGTTTGTTATTTTATTGCATTATAAGAAGAAACAACATAAAATGTAATTACTTTCACATTTCTGTTGAAATGGTTAAAGCCATTTATCTGCACGGAGGTGCTACAACATTTAACAAACAAAAACTGAAAGAATTGCAGATGCTGGAAATCAGAAACAAAACAACATTTAACTTTTTTAACATGTATATTACACCATTAAAATGCAGATATGGCAACATGTCAGCATTAATTTTGGCTTATTGTGACTTTTTAAATTACTATTAAAAAAGTAATGTATCTTTACAGTGCAAAAACACAGGAGGGAACTGAATTCCGGTTGGGATACCTTTTTCTTTGGAGTTGCAAGTAAACAGGAGCCAAAACTGGGATACTGATTGTCTACAAGCATAGCCCAACAGAATGATTTGCTAATCAAAGGTACAAATTAGATTTAGTTGTAGTAGGAAGTCTTAAACTGAATGGTAAATCTTCAATGTTATGGTTATTGTTTCCTTGTGGATCTTTTTTTCTAAGATAATTTATTAAACCTTTCTCGGTACACAATACCATCAAAATAGCCATATCCTTGTTGGATCCATAACGTATTGCTTGAGAAAACTGTCCTGATACACATATATGAAATCTTCTTCATGGTTGTCTCTGACTATTTGATTTTCCACAAAAAATTATTTAGTCATCCATGATTACTTTTCTGCATTTTTACGTGCCCTCATTATCTACTGATTTATTCTCTGTCCGAATGTATAGCTACTGTTAGGGGACCATAGACAACTCCTCCCAATCTCTTCTTTCCTTTGTTGATTCTTATCCGCACCCATTTCGATTCGATATCTTCAGATCTGAAATTATTTCTTGCTTTCACACTTATTCCATTCCATACCATCAAAGTCACTCCAACACCATTTCCTTCCTTCATGTCCTTTCACAAAGTCACATGTGCCAAATATTTACTCAATACAATAATACAATACAGCATAGGAACAGGCCATTTGGCCCACCAAGCCTGCGTCAATTTCTAATCTTTCTTTAGACTCACTGGCAGTGTGTTCCAGGCACTCTCCACCCTCTGTGTGAAAAATTTTCCCCACACTTCTTCTTTATACTTACCCCCCTCACCTTGAATCTGTGCCCTCTTGTAGTTGACCTTTTCACCCTGGGATAAAGCCTCGACTATCCACCCTTTTTATGCCTCTAATAATTTTGTAGACACCTCTATCAAGTCATCCCTCAGCCTTCATCTTTCCAGTGAAAATGGTAAGAGTTTATCCAACCTCTCCTCATAACTAAAACACTCCAGATCAGGCAACATCCAGGTAAATCTTCTCTGCACCCAGTCCAAAACATCCACATCCTTCAGGTAATGTGGCGACTAGAACTGCATGCAATATTCTAAATGTGGCCCAACTAAAGCTTTGTACAGCCATAATATAAGTTGCCAACTTTTATACTTGATGCTCTGGCCGATGAAGGCAAATGCGCTGTATGCCTTCTTGACCACCTTATCCATCTGTGTTGCCATTTTCAGGGATCTGTGGACCCATACACCCAGCTCCCTCTGTATGTCAATGGTCCTAAGGGTTCTGCTACTTATTGTATAATTTGCACATGAATTTGATCTTCCAAAATGCATCACCTCACATTTGTTTGAATTAAACTCCATCTACCATTTCTCTGCTCAAATCTGCAACCTATCTATGTCTCCCTGTATCCTTTAATAATCCTCCTCACTATCTGCAACTCGGGCTATTTAGTATCATTCATAAACTTACTAATCAGACCATCTACATTTTCCTCCAAATCATTTATGTATACAACAAAGGTCCCAGCATTGATCTCCATTCCAACAAGCACCCTTCCATCGCTATTCTCTGTCTTCAATGACCAACCCAGCTTTGTATCCATCTATCCAGCTCACCAGGATCCTATGAGATTCTACCTTCTATACCAGCCTGCCACGAGGTGCCTTATCAAATGCCTTATTAAAATCTGATTAGACAACATCCCTCCTCAATCATTCTTGTCATCTCCTCAAAAAACTCAATCAAGTTAGTGAGACATGATCTTCATCACACAAACCCATGCTGTCTATCACTAACAAGTCCATTCACTTACAAATGTGAATAAATCCTGTCTCTCAGTATCTTTTCCAAAAGCTACCACCGATATCAGGCTCACCGGCCTGTAATTACCTGGATTATCTTTGTTTCCTAGCTTAAACAAAGAAGCAACACTGACCATTCTCCAGCCCACTGCAACCTTGCCCGAGGCCAAAGAGGATGCAAAAGTATCTGCTAAGCAGAGATAGTAGGAACTGCTGATGCTGGAGAATCTGAGATAACAAGATGTAGAGCTGGATGAACACAGCAGGAACCAGAGGAGCAGGAAAGCTGATGTTTCGATTCTGGAGCCTTATTCAGAAATGGGAGAGGGGAAGGGGATTCTGAAATAAATAGGTGGATGGAAGATGGATAAAGGAGCAGATAGGTGGAGAGGAGATGGACAGGTCAAGGAGGTGGGGAGGGAGCCAGTAAAGTGTAGGTGGGGAGTTAGGGTGGGGGTTGGTCAGTCCAGGGAAGACAGACAGGTCAAGGAGGCAGAGATGAGGCTGGTAGGTAGGAGGTGGAGGTGGGGGTTGAGGTGGGAGGAGTGGATAGGTGGGAGAAAGGACAGACAGGTTAGGGAGGCGGGGACGAGCTGGACTGAATTGGGATGCGGTCGGTGGCGGGGAGATTTTGAAGCTTGTGAAGTCCACATTGATACCATTGGGCTGCAGGGTTCCCAAGCTGAATATGAGGTGATGTTCCTGCAACCTTCGAGTGGCATCGTTGTGGCACTGGAGGAGGACCAGAATGGACATGTCGTCCAAGGAGTGGGAGGGGGAGTTGAAATGGCTCGCGACTGGGAGGTGCAGTCGTTTGTTGCGAACCGAGCGTAGGTGTTCCACAAAGTGGTCTCCAAGCCTCCGCTTGTTTCACAAGCTTCAAAATCTCCCTGCCCCCGACCACATCCCAAAACCAGCTTGGACACCATCTCAACTTGGATCCAATCATTTTTCAAGCAGCCAAGACCTGCTACAAGAGTGTTCATTCTGGATCAACTTGGTGTCCAGTAATAACCATATACTGCAGCTGCAAAACATCACCTGACACATCATCTGCATCATATCTAATTTAATGTATTAATTCATAACTCTAGTATCCATGCTTTTTACATTTTTATTACCAGTTTCAATCTTATTCCTAACAAGCTATTTTTTATAAAATGAGAAACAAAAATACCAGAGACCTAAAGGCAAACTAAAGGCCTTATATTTGCTTTAAAGACTCAAATGCTCATCAGAACTACTCAACAATACAATGTCTTATTCCGGCAAAAACAATCAAGTGCCTCTCCCTTTCCTCTGCTTAACTCCATGAGACACTCTGGCACTGTATTGTAAGTCACACTCTCAAGTTGCACAAAGTTGGCTGCTTATAATATGTGCCAATGCTAATGGATTACCTGAATCACTCCTGTTTTAACTGATTTTTAATTACGTGCTCTTTCACTGCAAGCATTGAAAAATCACTTGCCGACAGCTAGCACATTGAGAATTTAAACTGTAAGCATCCATTTAATGCCATCTACAAAATACAAATTACAAACTAAATGAGAATGAATTAGGCTTATACAAATTGAAGATTTAGATTTCCTTATGTAGCAAATGCAAGCACTCATTCCTAGCTTTGCTAACCGAACAATCAAACATCTTAACTAGTCTGTCAATACTTTGGATACAGTATCTTCTATCTGTAAGGACCTGGCTCTACTTATTCAGATGCAATTGACATCTTCTAAGATCTAAGTGATCAAGGCCACTACTGGCTTGTTCCGTTGGATATCTAAACCTTTATATTTAAAGACCCTGGAAGCTTGAATATGAATCTTCAACTCTTTATTTACCATGCATTACTCAAGTCTGCTTTCAATAGCATAGAGCTAACTGAGAAACAGCACACCCTTAATACATCATTCAATATATATAACACGCCTTTTAAAATTCCAACTATTTCCCTTCTGTATCACCAACATCGTTAGGCTTCAAAAAATATTTCCCTTGATATTTTTACCCTTATAAAAAAGGCATCTGTTATATTAATTGATTTACATTCCTAGGAATATTACCATAAGAGTTAAAAGAATACTCCAGACACTTGTTTTGCTTTAGGAGAATCAACTCTAATATTTTGATCACCGGATCTCCCTTTGAAACCCTGAGCCAGGATTCTAGCTTATTATGCTACAGGGACTGCAAGTTTTTCTTTATTCATTCACAGGATATGGGCATTGGTGGCCAGGCAGCATTTATTGCCTATCCCTAATTGCCCAGAGGGCAGTTAAGAGTCAACCACATTGCTGTGGGTCTGGAGTCACATGTAAGTTAGACTAGGTAGGGATGATAGTTTCCTTCCCTAACGGACATTGGTGAATCAGATGGGTTTTTCCAACAATCAACAATGGATTCATGGTTATCATTCGAATCTTAATTCAACATATTTATTGAATTCAAATTCCACCATCCACCATGTGGGATTCAAATCCAGGTCCCCAGGATATTATCTGTGTCTCTGGGTTAACAGTCCAGCGATAATACCACCAGGCCAAACCAAATCAGCCTCACTATCACCAGAATCATAACACAGTGAAATTAAAACTTTCAATGACCCTTCAAATTGCCCAGTAGTTAATAAATCTTGGACACCAAGTTTAGAACTTTAGATATCAATTTTTTATGAATAATGTAACTTCAGTAGAACACAGGTAGCATAGAGGTAATTGAGCTGGACATTGAGGTGGGGGAAGCTCACCTTATCCATATTAGAGCTTAACTGCATTGGCCACTATGAGGCACAGAGGGTCTGATTGACATCTGGTTCTGGTAAATCTTAGCTTGGTGCAGAAGACCATCATGAACTGTTGAAAAGTTGCCAGCGTTTGGTTTGCATTGTAGGGGAAAGCTGCAGCCTCTATTCATTTCAGTTAAGATCAGTTTTGCTGGCTGAAAACAAAAACTCATGTTTGGAATTATCAGAATGCTTGCCTACATATGATGATATTCTACTGGACAGTAACAAGACTCAGGTTTCCTGTGGGCATTTGGGAATGTGTAGTGATGACTTAAAGAGCACGTTAAGATAGGATAATGGGCAGGTAATCTGTGGCTTGATGATTAAAAAGCAATTGAGATGTAAGAATTGTGTTGTATATGCAAGGGAATATCAACCATGCTTTCTGTGTGCCGTGAGCAGCGTGCCTAGCTGCTGTGCCCGTATGCTGCTGGTGAGGGGCTTTGCTGGATTGCCAATGCTTGGCTGGATGCACAGCAGTCCTTAAAAGATGGCAAGTGCATAATTGGTTTCAGTCTATTGGACACATCTACTGAATGGTGAATTGTTCTGGAAACAACATTAGGCAGAGGCATCCAATGCCCTCCCAGTTGGAAGCTTCCACATTCCAATGTATCGAGGACAATGGTTCAATATAATTTGCATGTGCCAAGGTTGATGACTGATTGCATGAGTGAGAAGGGGCTGTTTCTGACATTCCCAACTTTGGAACTCTCAGCAACAGATTCAGACACAGAACTGATTGTCACCTTTGTGTTCACTGCACTATCAGTGGCTATAGAAATGGAGTAGGAACACATGCGTCTGGAAGCCTAGGATCTGCACCAACCTCTAGAGAATGTGAAACAGTCTTCTAATGCAGACTATCCACTAAATGATGCAGAGGAAGTGAAGCCCACAACCTATTATCTTCAATAGAATGTCCTCCAGAGAAGTGAGGTGCAGTCGCACACTGACTGAAGAGACCTTAGGACACCATGATAGAACTCAGTCATTCACTGGAGCAGTCTAAGTGCTGGATACTCTAGACCTTACACAGATAGCAGTGACAATGCCATATGTACATAATGCAACATCTTCTTCCACTGGAGGTATCGAGGGCCAGACGATGTCTCCTCAAGCTGAGGGTGTCATATCCCATACTTGCACTGATCTACTGCAGTACCATGCAAAGTACGACCAATAATCCTTGCACTCTGCAGGACACACCAACTTGACACATGTCAGAGCCATCACAGCACTGATGGCATTGTCAGTCTCCTCCAACGCTCAGACCAGTTTGTCAAAACCTCCCTCACAAAATACATTTTCACAAAGTTATCAATGACCAACATCCTGCCTGGGCCTAAGCAGGCACGTGGTCTCCAACAGTCCCCCGTTTACCAGCAAACTGTGATGCTTTCTCCCTTGGTTAGCTATGAAGACGTGCCAGTGATTTTCTCACCTGAGTCTAATCTTGCAAAGGTAACCATCCAAGGTGTCAGTATCTAAGCTGTGGGAGGGTGCAGGAGACTGCTTTGCTGGTTCCTCCCGTGAGGAGTATGGGTCTTCTTCCTCCAAGGTGGAAGAAGATGGGTTGACTTTGAATGGTGGATTTCTTCATGCCGGAGACTGCATGCTGCTGTGCCTGCTGAAGACAAGAGAGGGAATTCGTTGTGAAGTAGGGATAGAAGCTTGGGCATAACAAGGGTGTGTTCACAATGGTGGTTATGGGAGAGAAGCTCAGCACTTGACACTGAATCTTGCTTGGTGACTGAGACGTGGATGTTATGAGTACACCACATGAGCAGTCACAGTCCACACCCACTAAGGCAAGGATTCTGTCCTCATAGAGGGCAAGCAGACAACTGTTGCCTACTCCTTATTTACCCTCTTTGCCCTATTCTGGGCTATTTTTGGGGTGGGGATTAAGGGGAATAAAAGTGACTGTTCGTGTTGGGTGCAGTTGGGAAAGGTAGTGAGGTGTCCCAAGTGAGTGAGTAGGAAACATTATTTGCATGCAGGGTTAATAAACTGGGAGGGGGGATGGGATGGGTGAGAGCAATTGAGGAAAGATATTGCATACAATCGTGAGAGTGGTACACCACAAGCCTTGATGAGAGGTGGGAACAATTGTGGAATTAGATTGAGCATGAAGTAGCAGAGAGAATATAGTGCCACTTACCCTTACAGAGGACAGAATGCCCCTAATGTTCTTCTTGTATTGCTGGGTGCCCCTCCAGACGGTGGGCACTGTACTGACACAGGTGGCAACTTCAGGCCAGGCTGACAGAGTCTACTGCCACGGTCTTCTCCGGGGAAAGAGGACAATATTGTCCAATGCCCCATCCACAACGACTTACAAGTTCCTGTTGGCAATATAGAGGGCTAACTTTCCTCTACAGGCCATGTCCAGAGCAATTCTAGTCACAAATTGCAACATTGAAGTCCAGTTCCTGGTTTTCAATATTTGATCTGGTGCATATCTGAGCTTTAAATATGGTACCAGCATTGAAAACACTGGAGGATCCCAGCAGTAGTGAGCACGACCACTAAGGGTCAGCACAATGATGGTGACACGGAGGCATGGTTAGTGAGATTAGATGCAGCTCACAGACAGAAACCTTCCATGAAACTCCTCAGAATTGACACTTCGCCAAATTTTGGAAAAATTCAACCCCACATTGTGATTCTAGTTTTTCTACTGGTTTGAGCATTAACTTGAAAGACTCCAAGTCATTACAAATCTTCATTTGCACTGAGGAAAGTCTAGCTAAAGTAATGCTGAAACATAAAAATTAAATGCTAAAAATAAACAACAACTCTGACAAGGTGTGTAAAGAAATGAAGCCAGGTTAATGTTTTAGGTGTAGGCATTCATCAGTATTGGAAATATTCTTTTTCTGTATCCTTTAGCTGGGCTGAAACTCTCATTTGCATTTATTGACATGAAAGTGGCCAATCTTTCATCTTCACACACTACTGCATTTTGCAAACTTCTTTGTGATTAATATTTAAGCCCCTCTTCGGTATTGTTGAGTTTTATAGAGGGTCTGTTTATGTAGCCAAGTAAAATAGTCTGTTTGACTTGATGGTTTCAATTTGCTACATCACAGCACCCTGTCAATGATCAGTTGATATCCAAAGTAAGCACACCCTGAACTTGTGCATCAAATGCTTTATTACCAGTGAAGACGTGTTCTGTAAAGGCATTAATAATTATCCTGAATATTTCAGCACAAAACATACAGCATAGTTTGGTTGGGTGACTGCACAAGTGAATCAAGCTGGAAACAGTGTTTTCCATTCTCTGGTCTACTATTATATCTCAAAAGGAGTCTCAGTTGAATGAGTGAATTTGAAACAGGGGGAAAAGATTCCATGGTTCAATAATAAAGCTAGTATTTTCCTACCGCAATCTGGGATGAGATTATTAGTTCAAACAAAGTACAAATAAGATAGTCTCTGGGTTGTACGCTGGTAAATTATGAACACCAATGAGATTCTGTATGGTTTGTTTCTTTTGGTCTTTTGCTTTGTGTCAATTTATGTGATGAGATTTTAGGTAACAAGGTGATGTCTGATACACTCCGGACCGAGAGTAAACAGTCTGGTTCCTTTCTATCTCAATGTGTCTATGCCAGTACTTCAGAATGGGGGTTGCGTTCCTGGTCTGATTTAGGACTAGCTATTACAGAAATCAATTATCCTGGATTTCAGCCACTCTTCAAGTTAATTGAGTCTCTTCTTCTTGGATCTTCCTTTGAACACTGGGCCAAATTTAGACTCCATTGGGAGCTGTTTCATATCATAAGAGTGATCCCGTGACTGATGTGATGTATTGCTTTATATGTTCCCACTAATGTAATAACATACTGTAAAAACAGCATACATCTGTCTTCATCACTGAACTCCATTGATGGTATTTGGAATCTATACTAAATCCCAGAGTAAGGAAATTCTTGTCAGGGATTACTGGCAAAAAGGACAATCATTAATTTAGAATGCAAACTAATAGGATTTATTGGAGAACCAAGATTAATACTTAACATTTCATTAATTGAGGCAAGGTATGGTTGATATATTCTATGCATGTTTATCTGTCTTTCTACTGATTCCAGGATTTATGGGGTATAGTCTTCTTGGTTCTATGAACCTGAACTTTTGACTTATGATGCATTTTGAGGTTTTAAGGTAGTCAACTTAATTCTAATACATGTGCAAAACCCCTTTTTCAGCTTTAAACCTTCAGCTGTAATTGCCTCGTTTATCCCACCTTCTGCCACCACAGCTAGTCACTTCTCTCTTCCTCTACAGCTGCTGCTGAAAGGTCTCTGTTAACAGCAACTGCCTAACAAAGATTTTACCTTTCATTTTCTCTTAAGGCCCTAACAGTGAATCCTCATGCTGATCTAATAGCTGTAGATGGATTTCATAAGGCAAATCCCTCACCCACAATACCTACCCACAAGCTGGCAATGCTACCCGGGCAACTTCTAACACTTAACTTTCTGCCTCAGCAAAAGCTCCCTTCACATATCCTCTTAATAAATGTTACCCCACCCGCTCCCTCTCCACAACCCCCCACTAATGCAAATAACCCTGACAAGTGTCCTATTTTTGTACCTTTTCTGCAGACAGCCCTTGTGTAGTGATTGGAACCAGATGGATCTTGTTGACTATGAGATCCTTGGTTGGATTTGTCAACCTGGGACAATCAGGAAGCCCTGACTGACCAATATGAATAGGGGATTTAGAATCTTCTCAGTTCAACGGAAAGAATAAAAGAAAAAAATATATAAACTGGGGATTCAGAATCTCTTCAGTCCAGATACTGACTCCAAGCTAGCTGGCCAAAACCAGTGTACTGTGCACTTATAACTAAAGGGTGACTTGGTGACGGAATACCAGCCTCTGTGCGGTTATCTCACTTTGCATAATTCTACCTAAGTTGTAAATTTCTGTGAAAACAACTAACAACTTTTCACCAAATATTTGTAACACCCGACTAATGGAAAGTGGACTTCCCATTGCATACCTGCAACAACTTAATTTTAACTTACACTCTATATTTACAAATCTTGACCAATGTTAAAAGGAATTCTAGCTTCCCTTCAACAACTGAAACTTACTTTATACTCTTTATTTGCAATTCTTGCCGTCAGCCAAGTTTCTAGCAGTCAGAATCCCAGTTTTAACTCCTGTTAACTTGCATCCCAAATACAAAATATGTTCCAGCCGCAAATTCAGCTCCTCCCTGTGAGTTTTCTGTTACATATCTGATATATTTCTATTTTTGACACTTAAAGAAATGTCAACTTGAAGTCTTAGCAACATCTAAATAATACACTCAAATTTAGGTCTTCCATCACTCACCTTATTTACAGTATGGTTTGATAACTTAATCTTTATTGATTATGCAATTATATCAGTGAGGTGAAGTCTAACACTATTAATCTAATTTAAACATAAAAATAAACGGCAATTAAAGCTGAACATCTTGCCGTTTCTGCATTCTGATGTTGTAACATACGTGTTAAAAACATAAATGTTAAATGTCAAAAGTTAAGAAATCTTCTGTTTAATTACCTTACACAATTTTCCCCATTTTCTTCTCTCCTGAAGGTGATGCTTTTACTGGCGTATGTTTGCTCATATAATTGCAGAGAGCTAAACACCCAAAGCCAATGTCATCTTCAATCAGAATCCAAAACCTTATACTATTGAACAGATTCAATTTCCTTGGGAATATTACCAGCACAATCAAACACAAATCAAACCATTCTGTCTCTGTATAATTCCATCGGTTGGAATGGCAAAATATTGAAATATCTGAGTACTTTGTTCGATTAGTTAAATAATGTAAATGCAAATATTGCTGAGGCTGGGGTTCTGGAAGAAGAACAAAAAGTTTTGGAAAAACTCAGCAGGTCTGGCAGCACATGTGGAGAGAGAAAAACAGAGTTAATATTTCAAATCCAATATGAATACTGAAGAGGAGTCACATTGGGCTTAAAAGATTAAGTCCCTTTTCTATTTTGTTTTAATCATTCACAGGATGGGGGTGTCACTGGCTAGGCCAGCATTTATTGCCCATCCCTAACTGCCTTTCAGCCACATTGCTGTGGGTTCAGAGTCACATGTAGGCCAGACCAGGTAAGGAAGCCAGTTTCCCTCCCTGAAGGAAATCAGTGAACCAGATGGGTTTTTTTCCAACAATTGACAATAGTTTCAATAGGATTTCAAAAAGATTTGTGGCCTGGATTGTGGATCAGATTGTAGACATGCTTACTAAGCCGGTGGGTTTGGTTGCAAACGTTTCATCATCCTACTAGGTAACATCATCAGTGCACCTCCAGTAAAGCATTGGTGTTTTGTCCTGCTTGTTATTTATATGCCTTGGTTTGCAAACCCTAGGACCTTAGGAAGCTGGTACAGATACATCTATTCCTTTCAAAAGCTGCAGTAGCTCCCCTTGTCACCACTCAGACTGTAAATGAAATCAGTAAAATGTAACATGAAGATTAATCTCTCAGAACCATTACCTTATACAACACTAACCACAATTCAGCTGCTAGTACCAAAGTGTACACATGCATGAAGAGGAACTCAGCATCATTCTGAAGTGATGAAAATCAGCCGACATTTGAAGGTCAATACTTCACTTATTTTGTGATTCTCCAACTGGAAACATAATCAGATTTCCCACAAAAGGGCAGGCAGGTGCAGGAATGGCAGACAATAAGTCTACCAGGTGGGGAAACTGCTGGTCATCAGCCCAGTATATGCCTCTGCCTGCCCCTCAGCTTCCAGCAGCATCAGCATTCCCAGCCTCGCATGTGGCCTGTCGCTACCCCTGTCTGTGCATATGTGGAGGCCTTTTGGTGCCATGGATCAAATAAAATCTTATTTGGCTATCAAGTGCTTTGGGACACTGTGAAGCCCTGTTATATAAATGGATGTTGTGACTGTTGGAGAGAAAAGGCTGAGAGGAGATTTAATAGAGTTTTTCAAAATCATGTGTGGCCTAGTCATGGTAGATAAGATGAAGCTGTTCCTAATCTTAAATAAAAAGAATGGGGGGGGCGGGGGGCAGCATAGAATTAAAGTGTTACGCAAATGAAGAATGAGTGATGTGAGATAAAAACTTTTTCTCACAGTTAGGGTATGGAATACACCACATGGAAATGTGGTTGAGACTGATTTAAGTGAGGCATTCAAGAGGATGATTATTTAGATAGAAATGGTGTGTGAAGGAGATTGAGACTCAGGGATAGAACCAGTGCGGGCATGATGGGTTGAATGGCATCCTTCTCCCCTGTAATAATTCTGTGATACTGATTTCTGCCTTTACTTCTAACAGGAGATAAAAACTCATCATTTTTAAGCTAAGCTTCCATCTCCAGGTTTACAATTACTTTCTTTAAAATAAAGCTGTGTTCAATTTCTCTATTTCTAAAGCAAGAAGGTTGTGGTTACTGGATATCTGAAATAAAAACAGTGAATGATACCAATGCTCAACAGGTTTAGAGGTGTCTAATAGAGAGGAAAAAACAGAGTTAACTCTCCAGGTCTGTGACCTTTCACCTTAATTCTGCTTCAGTTGCTGTTAATCATAAAGAAGGTCTACCTTTCTCCCACACAAAGGAGAGAAAATCTCTTGCTGCTCGTGGTGAATCCTGCCTATTGGACCTTGGTTGACACATTTGATCCTCATTGTGTCAGTTTTGACATTCCACAATCTGGTTTCAATACAAATCTTTTGCATCTTTGGTCCTATTTGTAAAAAGCCTTGGAGGATTCATCTTATTTCAAAACACAACAGTAAAACTTAAACAAATCTTGATATGCAAATCCTTTCAATGATGAAAACAATGATCAAAAATCCCAAAGTATGGCTCTTGCTCTTGAGTAATTTGATATGTCTTCTAATTGCATAAAGCCAAAATCCTGAGAAGAACATAATAAATAGGAGCAAGGGTAGGCCATTCAGCTCTTCAAGCTTGCCCCACCATTTTATAAAATCTTGTCTGATCGATCCAAGGCCTCAATTCCTCTTTCATGCCAGTTTGTTGGAGTCCTCAAATCCTCAATATTTCAAAAATATATCTGATTCCTTCTTAAATACTTTCAGTGACCTATCCTCCGCAGTTGTCTGGGATGGAGAATTCCAGGAATTCACTACTCTCAGACAGAAGAAATTTCTTCACATTTCAATTTTAAACGAGTGTCCTCTTGGTTCATTCAATATTCTCCAATTCGAGACAACCCCATTGTTAGAAACATCTCCTTAACATCTACCCTACCAAACCTCCTCATAATCTTGTATGTTTTAATACAATCATCCTTGTTCTTCTAAATGCTAATGATTAAAGGTCTAACATGTTTAACCATTTTTGATAAGTCACCCCTTTCATCCTAAGACTCAGTCTAATGAATCTCTTTTGCCTGTATATTCTCTCTTATGTACAGAGATCAAAATTGTGCACGGTATTTCAGGTTCGGCTCAATAATATTCTGAACAGTTGTATCAAGACTTCCATATTTTCAAACGCTAAACCTACAGCAATAAAGGTCAATATTTCATTTGCCTTCTTAAAGTTAAGTACCAGTAACCACCCCAATTAAACAGGCACATTCTCTCTTGAACTACCTGTTGAAGGAGGTAAAAGATTCCTCTGAAATTATTTTAATGATGAAATTTTCATACCAGAAAAAAATTGTTTTGTTTCAAACATTTGCATCAAAGTTTCAAGATATCAAATGATTTTCAAGCCAGTACTTTCACTTAAAAATAAAATTTCTTGTCTCCGTATAAACAGTCAACTTTGAGTTTCTTGTGCAACAGAACTACTTCGAAGTGAATTCACACAGTAATTGAGGGTCTCTGCAGTCAAACTAAAGACTTGTACCTGCACTTGTCAAATTTGCAGAATAACACCTCATAAATGGTTTCATTAAAAACATATAACAGAAGTTTTAAATGGAACAAAATGAGGTCAGAGGCTGTGAACTCAATATTGAACTTAAAAAGCAGAAGGCTGTTAAGTACCCAGGTGAAAGAGTCTTTGTGCTTGCAATGAGCTTCATTGGAACACTGCTGCACACTATGGACAGAAAGGTCAGCATGGGGACAAGGCAACAATTGTAATAAAAGGTAATTGGAAGGTAAGTGTCTTGCTTCCAGGGTGAACAGAGATGCTCTACAATCTCAACCCCACTGTGCAAAATTGTGGTGACAGAATCATAAAGAAATGCACATATCAAAGCTGGCACTATGATGTTGTTTACTAACCTTTGTGTCTGGATTAAACAGGACCCTGAATCACCTGGAGTTTGGCTTTCCGAGCGAGAGGAAATTTCCTCTCACAAGAAACAAATATAGTTGAAAGATAAAAAAAATGACATAGCTATTCCACCTGTAAGAAATGTCTGGAGATGTGGACTCTAAGAAGCAGGAGTTAAAGTGTCAGGTATTACACCCACTGTACTTGCGCAGAAAGGCACCACGCCAAAGGGAAATCAGTTACTCAGGATTTGATAATGCAGATAGACCAGATCCTTCAGAATGCTGAAAAGGGAAGAGGAGGCAAGATGCGTCTGGTGGCGTGAGAACCGTTCTCAACAAAAACCGAAAGAACTTTGGATGCTTGGAAATCAGAAACAGAAACAGAAATTATTGGAAAAACTAACAGAATTGTTCACATTCCATTATCAAACCCCTAAGCCTTAGTGTCTTCTGGCTGATCTATAACCAATTGAGGACTAAAAACATTCTTCCTAAGGTACAGCATCCAAAATTGAACACAATATTCCAGATGACTCAGAAGAAGCTGTGCTTTGCTCACTGACTTTTTTTTTTATAAGTTGGCTTTTGAAACAAAAATAACATGAGAGTGCGTCACAATCAGCAATTTAGTATGATTTATATTTCCACTCACAAGAACCATCATACTCCATGGACGGTGTCATTTATAATTCTTTGTTCAATGGATCAGCTCACAGTGAAGCAGGTTTTTTTAAATAGATAAGCAAAATCTTGGCCTTGTAATGAGTAGAAGTGACAGTTTTAAATACAAGTGTTCATGACGATAGGCAGAGATCCCACAGTTGGAAAACTGTGTCACCTGTATAATGTGTCACAAGCCAAAACTGTTTACTGAATGCCTATTCAATGTAAAAAAAGGTTTAAAAGTTGGGGTAATGTCCCTATCCCTGGACTGGTTGGCCAGGATTCAAGTCCCACCTGCACCAGACATGAGTAAAAACATCTCTGAACAGTTTGATTAGAAAAGTTGGTTAAATAAAGAAAAAAGAAGTTGTTTCAATGAGGATAGCTATCTACGTTATTAACTAATTACCTGTATTCTTCAATTATTATCATCACAGGTTTCTACTTGTCACGAAAGAATTCTCACAAATTTCACAGCACCCAGCAGCCAGGCTTAAAGGGGTAATTTCCTGTGGACAAATTTATGCTCTGGCTGTAAGCCACTAATTCCATGTTCACTTTTACTTTCAAAAATAGACCACTTAAAATAGAATTTGTTGTTTGAAAGAGGAATTTTATAATCTATGCTTGAAGTAAAAACACAGCTCCGATTACAATGACAGTAGCCTGTAATAATGTGAGCAACATTCAGGCGACCACAAGCTTGTCAGTTAGAATTCTTCCCTCTTCAACATTTTTCAAATCCTGTTCAACCACTTCTTATTTCATGATCTGCATTCATGGGAGAAGAATGTAATGATGGTGATATTAGCAGCCAACCACTTCATCTTCTTCTGCCTGTTATTATAACATGGGGTTAAAGCGTTTAAATAGGTTCATGTCTCCATTTAGGAAGAGTAGAAATAGCACATTTCTCATCCGCTAACTTCCACTGTAATTTGTAAAAAAAAACAACTAAATTGGTTCGCAAGTAAATATTTTCTTGCATTACTCATAGCATAACATTCTGTACCGGTGTGGAGCAATGGTTAACACTAACAATTGTAAAAGGTTTCACATACATTGCCTGAAAGCTCATTTCTTTTTTGACTTTGGAAGAGGGGTTAAATTTTCCTTCAGTGCAGATTCAGCAGCAGTGATGGGACATGGGTGGATTTGCTTTCAAAATCCTCACTCTGACCTGGCCCCAGCCCTTCAGATTTGGTTAGGATTTATTAAATATCAGGCTGGGTGTAGAGTTGAAGCTTATTGCTCAGGTGGGGCCAAGCACTTACTGGGGCAGTGGAGAAACCACTTACATTTCCTAAAGGTGATCAAGAACATCATTAAAAGTGATGTTATGCTGGCAGATTTCTGTAAGTAATCTTTGAAGAAGATCTGTGACCAAGGTGATCTCTCTTCCTGTTTGACACCAGCTGTGGGCTGAAAGAGAGGGAGGGGTGAGATTAATAGCTCATCCACAGTGGCACTTTTACTGCTTTAAGATGTACCATGTTATCCCCTCAACCAGCAGCACATTGGGATGGTTCAAGTTGAGGAGGAAAGGAGGAACTTCCTGCCAAAGCAGAGCATATTCTTGGGAGTGAGGAGCTCTGGCAGGCCTCAAGCCTAATTTGGTTAGTATTTCTGTTGGTTTCAGGCAGTGGTTTGCAGGAAAATCCAGCCTGCATTAGTTAAGTAATGTTAAATATGGAATGTTTCATTAATAAAACATCAATGGAGAGCCAAGGCTATGCAATCCAATTAGTTGGAATGTTAGTCTCCAATCTCAAACATTCCACATATTGTATAAAATGGGTCCCTTATACAACTTAAGAAGCCAGGCATCATTTAATTCTTTTGGCATCTGAGCAAAGATTTGACATTTGGGAACCACATGCTCCCATATCAATAAGAGTGGTTCCAGTCAGTGTGATGTCTTTTTGATTAACAGTTCAGTGTGTCAAATCCCCACTTGCATTGATATCAGGGGCTGTTTCAATTTCTCATTGAACTCAAATCATATATGTTTTGTATTCTTGTAGTTTGCATTCATTTCAACAGGAACATTTTGTTTACTGAGATTTTATGCAACCAGTAAGAGTTCTACATGAGGTTACAATGTCTCTACATGAGGTTTCTCTCTGGATTCTCTTGTCCCCAAATGAACTGACATGATTATAGCATTCCTGATCTCTCAGACACATGCTGTTAATCCATTAATTCACATTCCCCCCAAGTCTTTGTTTCCATTATTTAGATTTTCTGCTTCTCTCCCAAAATTTAAAACAAAATTACAAGGTTCATCTCTGAAGCAGTTTTTTCCCCTGATCTTATTAAGGTGCTTTTCTAAGTTGATAGTCTGTTACATTCTCCATTCTCTCCACTTATGTATACATTTCTTGGATATTTGTTGGGTTGTTGGTGGGTCACTGCTATTCTTCAAGGTCAGAGTTATATGCTCAGGTTTATGTTGGTTTTCCTTTAGAGGATGCCAAAGGTCTCTGATTTCACGTCATAATGCTTTGCAATGTTTCTACTAAATATGATGTCAAATACATTCTGTTTTCTCAACAATATTTCCTTCTCATTGGATCCATGCTACTTCCTTTGGCTGAAGAATACCCTCACTCAATGGTGGTGATTGAAGTTCCCTGGCTGTTTCACTCTCTGGACATTGTTATGATCCCAGCTGATGTTATTACTGGACAGGTCGGCTCTCAAACTAAATCTGGTTTGATAGATCTTTTTATTTTAAGGATTTGGTCTTTGATTGAAACAGACAATGTTGTAGTCATTTCAGTGACACAATAGAAGTTTATTACACAAGAAATGAAGATAAAGTAGAATAAACCAAATTATTTATAAATAACCTATGTTTAAAGATTTTGAAACACACGGTTAAGTACGATCTTAATGATGCTCGTTATAGTACTCAAACACTAGAGAGAATGCATCTGTATACAACACAGGGTTTGACTTAAAAAATATAGTACAATACAGCACAGGAGTGGATCCTTCGGCCCACCAAGCCTGCAGCAATTCCTGGTCCTTATTTAGACCTGCTACTTATTACTTATGCACGGTTTCTACCCTCTGTTCGCTTCCTGTTCATGTACCTATCAAGATGTGCCTTAATCTGTGGCTTCAATTCATGGTCATGAGAATCTGACAGCCTCTTTCTAAATTTGTCATATAACTGAGCTTAGACTTTCTCAGTTTCATATAAACCTTTCAGGAGTTTAACCAAATTCTGTGGGGAGGTGATGCTTTAGTCATATTGTTACTAGACCAGTAAGAAATGCAGGTAATGTTTGGGAACCTAGCAGATTATGGAATTTGAACTCAATTTAAGAATTTTGTCTGCTGGGACAAAGGTTTAAGATCAAAGCAGATCACAAACTGTTAACTTGTTTTCTCAATATGAAGGAAATTGCAAAGAAGCCACCTTGCACTTCAGGCTGCTTTTGATAAGTTATGACATGGAATACATACAAGGAAAATGTCAAACACTGGCAGATAGAACAAGAATACCATCTTCTCACATACACATGTTGTTACCAAAGCTTCTTTTTCAATTGTGGATTATCTTTGTTTCTTTTAAAGACTTTGAAATGTAATATTCCTCCTTGGTGCATAAAGCTGTTAATACCTGAAAAGATTAACTGTGGTCAGGTGATCAGCTGTACCCTTCTGTCAACATTGTGTCTGTACAGTAAGATCAGAGCGTTTCTTCCATAAAATCTTGTTGGACTCAGTTCCTGTTATGTGAGCATACATCATTGTTACACAATAAACTTTAGACTCACGCTATTAACCAATTACTCCATAATATCTTGCCAAGAAACAGCAGAAAACCAAGATGAGCCACCTCTGTAATAATTTGCTTGATAAAGTAGATCTACACCTAGAGACAGCCTAAGTTGATGCCTTTAACATTCCAAGAAATGTTGGATATTTGATTATTCACCCTGTTAAAGTTGAATTCTGTTCTTTTTAGTTTGTTCATGAGTTTTGGGCATTGCAATCTAGGCCAACATTTATTGTCCAACCCTAATTGGATGTAAGAATCAAGGACGTTGCTGTCAGTCTCAAGTGCCAGGTAGGCCAGATCAAGTAAAGACAACAGATTTCCTTCCCTAAAGGGTATTAGTGAGTTAGATGGACTTTTAGACAGTTGACAGTGGTCACCATTAGAAGATTTTCTTTTACTCCAGACTTCTTTTAAAATCAAATTTCAACATCTGCTGTGGTCAGATTTGAATTCAGTCCAATGCTCTGGATTACTAGATCCGTGATATTACTGCTATGCCACTGCCTCCCCTAATGTGCATGGTTTATCTGAAATAAACCAATTGTTTGGTTTGAATATATCTCTCCAACTTTCAGTCTCCCTTTCACAAAGGGAGACATAAATATTTGGTAACACTTAATATTTGAATACATTGAACAAGGGGAACAGTGCTCTCTTAAAAATGTCCAAGCCATGTTATTAAAAACTGGAAATGTATCAGTGAAAGATGTACTTCAGATTATAAGGCATGTAGGGCTCATCCATGGGAGAGAACCATGACTCAGAATCTAAGAGAATATCTTTTTTTAAATATCTAAGAGACAGGATCTACAAGGATATGGAAAGACAAGGACTAATAGTCACAATAGTCAGCATGGCTTTGTGTCTGAGAAATCATGCCTCACAAATTTGATTGAGCTTTTTGAAGGGGTGACCAAGAAGATCGATGAAGCAGAATGGTACACATTGAATACATGAACTTTAGCAAAGCCTTCAACAAGGTTCCACATGGTAGACTGGTTAGTAACATTAGATCGTATGGGATCCAGGGAGAGCTAGCGAATTGGATAGAAAATTGACTTGACAGTAGGAGATAAAAGGTGGTAGTAGAGGCTTGTTGTTAAGGCTGGAAGTCTGTGACCAGTGGTGTATCAAAAGGATCGGTGCTGGGTCCACTGTTGGTCATCATTTATATAAACGATTTGGATGTGAATATAGGAGGCATAGTAAGTAAGTTTGTGGATGACGCCAAAATAGGTGGTGTTGTCGACAGTGAAGAAGATTTTCTAAGATTACAAAGGGACCTTGATCAAATAGGTCAATAGGTCAAAACATCGCAGATGGGACGGTTCAACCTGGATAAATACGAGGTGTTGCATTTTCATACAAACAAGGGTAGGGCTTATACAGTTAATGGTGGGGCCTTGGGTAGTGTTGTAGAACAGAGGGACCTAGGGGTTCAGGTACATACTTCTTTGAAGTTTGTGTCACACATAGACAGGGTGGTTAAAAAGGCATTTAGCAAGCTTGCCCTTCCACTGCTCAGTCCTCTGAGCACAAGAGCTGGGAAGTCGTGTTGAGGTTGTACAGGACGTTGGTGAGGCCTCTTCTGGAATATCATAGAATCCTTACAGTGTGGAAACAGGCCCTTTGGCCCAACAAGTCCACACCGACCCTCAGAGCATTCCACCCAGACCCATCCCCCAAATCTACACATCCCTGAACACTATGAGCAATTTAGCATGACTAGTACAATGAGCCTGCACAACTTTGGACTGTGGGAGGAAACTGGAGATCCCAGCAGAAACACACACAGACACGGGAAGAATATGCAAACTCCTCACTGACAGTCACCTGTGGGTGGAATCAAACCCAGGTCCCTGGCGCTGTGATGTGGCAGTGCTAACCATTAAGCCTCCGTGCCACTCAGTGTGTCTATTTCTGGTTACCCAATTATAGGAAGGATATTATCAAGCTGGAGAAGGTGCATAAAAAATTTATGAGGATGTTGCCGGGCATGGAAGGTTTGAGTTATAAAGAAAGGCTGGAATGGCTGGGACTTTTTTCACTGGAGCGTAGGAGGTTGAAAAGTGACCTTATAGGAGTTTATAAAATAGTATAGATAGAGGGGTATAGATAGAGTTGTTCGTAGTTGTCTTTTCCTTAAGATGGGGATTTCAAGACTAGGGGGCATACTTTACGGCAAGAGAAGAGAGATTTACAAAAGACATGAGAGCATTTTTTTTACACAGTGGGTGGTTGGCATGTGGAAGAAGTACATTAATAGGAAAGGTTTGGAGGAATATGGGCCATGAGCAGGCAGGTGGAACTAGTTTAGTTTGGGATTATGTTCAGCATGGACTGGTTGGATTGAAGGGCCTGTTTTTGTGCTGTATGAATCTATGACTCTATGCCAATGGGCCAAGGAATGGTAGATGGAGTTTAATGCAGATAAATGTGAGGTATTACATTTTGGCAAGACAAGTTAGGACAGGATTTACACAGTTAATGGTAAGGCCTCAGGGAGTATTGTCCAACAGAGAGACCTAAGGGTGCAATACATAGTTCCTTGAAAGTGGCACCACAGATAGACAGGGTGGTGAAGAAGGCATTTGGCATGCTTGCATTCATTGAGTACAGGAGTTGGGACATCATATTACGGCTATACAGACATTGGTGAGGCTATATCTGTTGAACTGCGTACAATTCTAGTTACCCTGCTATTAGAAGGATGTTATTATACTGGAAAGGATGCAAAAAAAGATTTGCAAGGATGTTACCAAGACTAGAAGGTTTAGTTAAGGCTGGATAAACTAGAACTTTTTTCCATGGAGCTTAGGAAGCTGAAAGGTGAACTTACAGAGGTTTATGAAATCAGAAGGGGCATAGATAAGGTGAATAGCCAAGGTCTTTCCTCCTGAGTAGGGGAGTCCAAAACTAGAAAATATCTGATTGAGGTGAGAGGGGAAAGATTTGAAAGGGACCTGAGGAGCAACCTTTTCTTGCAGTGGGTGATGTGTGTATGGAATGAGCTGCCAGAGGAAGTGGTAGAAGCGAGCACAATTACAACATTTAATATATATTTAAAAAATATTTGGACAAGTACATGGATGGAAAGGTTTAGAGGGATATGGGCCAAACACAGGCAAATGGGAATAGTTCAGTTTAGGAAATGTGGTCAGTGCGGATGAGTTGGGCTGAAGGGCCGTTTTCCGTGCAGTGTGACTCTATGACACTATAACTCTAGGACTGTGCCAATATTGTAGTGGCACATTCATAAACAAATGCTTTGCATGTAATGAGACTGGCAGAGTAGCATTGTGAGTTAATTTTAATTAAATAGGCTGTCACTTGTTTTGTTGAGTTGAAACAGGCACAGAGTATGTACATGTTATTTCTGTCTGCAAAAAATAAGACCCTGAGTGTGTGAAGAATCACACAGACAACCAACTTAGGATTTTCAGTCAGGCTTGACATGTGACATAATTTCTTGCACGAGAAGAATATGTACATGGAAAGCCATGTTCTTTGCATACAGAAAGAGCATGTACCTGCACTGTGCCTGATTCAACACAAAATAAAGATAACAGCCATTCATTGGTTTATTTCTCAGGCACATGTCCTGACCAATCAGAGTTAACTGGCCTGGTTTAAAATTTGAACAAAATATGGCAGTTAACTGTCAATCAGCATTAATGAGTGCGTTTTCAATGACACCCCGTTTGCCAAAAAGAGTCATCTAGCCAACCAATCCATATTCACCTGTTACAGAATAAATGTGGCATTGCCCTTGAATTGGCATTCTTGCAAATTGTTCTGACAAGTGCAAGATGAAAAGTTACAGCTATGTTCAAGTTCTGTACTTCCGAGCAACGATTAATTAAAAATCCACTGTAAGGCGGTTGTTCTTTGCTTTCCTTTGTACAACATTGTTCAATTTGCATACTTTTTCAAAGAAGTCAACTTGACCTGTACACTGGAAAGCAGAGTGACGGATGTGTACTTCTAACTTAGCAGTTCCAGCAACTGAGAGGTCAGTGTTTTTGAGAACTGGGCCTTGTTAAGTTGAATGCATGAGCAATTGATATTTGAAGGGATTGTTCAAGTCATTGAAATCAGATGGACAATGCATGGTGCCAGCAAGGGATTCGAAGTTTAATGGAAATAGCCGGGAATATGTAATTCATAATGGCCGTTGTCTTATTGAATGGGAAGCAGGTTTAGGAGGCTGATTGGCCCACTCCTGTTCCTAATTTGTACGTCTCTGACCAGTTCCATTTCTAAATGCTAATTGCAGTCCTATATATGATATAATAATCGCAAACAGCAAATTGTCAATGTAGCCATCTCCTGAAACAAGCAGCATCCAGCAGCAGGTGCCTATAAAAATGGTGGGAGATAGACATTGGCGCAAATAGGATGATAAATTTGCCAATGTCATTTTGAGACTTTTGCCACCCTCCTTATGCCTTCAAGTCAGTGAACATCAACCCTTAAGTGTATCATATATGGTTAATGTGTTAAGGTGCAACCAAATGTTAAGAATAAATCAGACACTGCTATATCTGATGAGTAATTCAGAGAGCAGACTGCAGCTTACATTAGAGGGACAAAACTACCTCAACATGTGAACATTGCAGTCTGGTACGGAGCCAAGTTGAAAAAGTTCCCAAGCAATCTGCTGGTTCAGTGAGCCTCTGGGACTATTAAATATCAGCAAGAGTCGACAGTCCTGGAACTCTCTGTTAGCGGTAATATCCATCCATCATTTTGCAGGTATGGTAAATTAGCACCATTCTGCAAGATTGTTGAGCAATAATTAACGGAGATAACTAGAAAAATATAACCAAGCACACAGCCATCCTGAAATACTGCACACAAGATGCTACAAAAAACAAACAATACTATTTTCTCGATTTCATTAGGTTTTTGTTTCAATTAGTTCATGATAAAGGCTGGTCAAGGAACAAGTTGTCACTGCCTCCTGTGTTGTAAAAGATAATCAGATTCCCTAGTAGCTTAGCAATAAGTTGAAATCATTCATCAAATTAATTTAAGATTTCTATGATTAAAAGAAAAGGACATTTTACATTTGTCTTTTCTTCCACATAATATTGAGACACAAAGATCAATGCAAACCAAAAGAAATTGCCATTTCAATTTACAACTTCACAAAACAGAACATTTTACATCACATAAAAAGCAGGCATAAATTAATCCAGAGATTCATTGTACAAGCCAATGAGGCTGAAAGGGTTAATGTTGGAGACTGCAATAAGTTCCACCCAATTTCTTGGTGTCATGCAGGCTTGAAAGAAGAAGTGAAGAGAATAGCTCTGCAATTCAAAAAGACAGCTCTGTCCCCAATAGACTTAGTAACAATATCTGAATATTTAACATAACTTGTACCTCATTGCTGTAAAGCAATAAACTACAAAGAAGTCTCCTCTTATTAAGACTCACCAGTGGTTGTTCCTTGACCACTATAAACATTCATTTCCTCACATATAACACAAGGTTAACTGAACGTTTGTGCGTCAACTGATATAAAGCAATCATTGACACCGATTTTAAAAAATACTGAGTTGCAACTCAAAGAGTCATAAGTAAGGGAATTACTGTGTGATAAAAACAGAAGTTGCTGGAAAAGCTCAGCAGGTCTGGCAGCATCTGTGAAGAAAAAAATCAGAGTTAACGTTTCGGGTCTGATGACCAAGTTCTGAGGAAGGGTCACCGAACACGAAACGTTAACTCTGATTTTTTCTTCACAGATGCTGCCAGACC
>NC_063354.1:36517414-36577373 GCF_021869965.1 Rhincodon typus
GCAGGTCTGGCAGCATCTGTGAAGAAAAAATCAGAGTTAACGTTTCGTGTTCGGTGACCCTTCCTCAGAACTTGGTCATCAGACCCGAAACGTTAACTCTGATTTTTTTCTTCACAGATGCTGCCAGACCTGCTGAGCTTTTCCAGCAACTTCTGTTTTTGCTCCTGATTTACAGCAGTTCTATCGGTTTTTACTGCATGGTAGAAGTCTTATTTGGGTGGTTAAACATTAAAATGCAGCTCTATACATCCAGCATTAGCTCTTAATCTTGGGCAAAGCAGATAGAAGCATGAACTAATAATATCAGTAAGATAAAAAAACAAATTTTAAGCAAGACACAAAGCTAGCAAATAAAAAAGACTTCTTGAAAACACTTGACAAAATTGCAAAACGGAATTCATATCCCTTAATTAAGACAAACAGTTGATTTAGCTTAGCTGTATTAGCCATTCAATATTTGGTTTTATTGAGGAGTTAGGGTGCAAATCATGGGCTAAAAATACCATTAAAATGGCAACAGTGTTGCAGAACCGTGGGATGATTAGCAATTTTGCTGTGCCATGCAATTTATTGTTTGGGTTCCTGCCTGATTTGTTTAACTCACAGGGCATGATTCACAGAGTGTGTTGTCTAACTGTATGAATTCCAATTAGTTCAACAGGGTTAAGGGAGTTAGAGAAACATTATTCAAGTTGCCCACTGGCTGGCAGTCCAATTGGTCAACATATTTCACTGGTACTCAGACAGTCTGCAAGAGGGAGCATGAGCTCAGCCTGGAGGGAAAGGACTGTCTGTTCATCAGTCCTGTTTCATGGGAAAGCAGCGTGGGACTCTTGTCAGCTGATGTGCTGAGCCGCACTGGGACTTAAAGCTGGGATGTTTGTCAGACTCCCTTTACCAGAAACAAAATTTGCCATAGGGCGATAGGGAGTTATAAAGAGAAGCCAAAGCATTTAGTGCATTTTGTTTGAGATGCAGGGTGCATTCTATTACATGTGCCCTGAATAAAGGAATTAACTTGATGAAGATGCAGCAGAACACACTGTGCAAATGTGCTATCAGTTTAAACCAGCCTGAGCTGTTAACTTAGGAGCAGTGATTGGAAAATCACCACCTCCTCTCAGCAAACTGCTGCACAATCTGATTGAATTTTCCCACTATTAGGACGTTATCTTCACTTTCCCAATCTAGTGTAATTGGATTCAGCTGGAACTTTGCAATCAGATGCATGTAGTATTTACTCAGTGAAGTTCACAGGCCAGATTTTTCTGAATGTGTTTACAAGCACACAATGGTGAGAGAGAGAGTGAAAAGGTCGCAGCAAGTCCCTTGTGTGAATGCCAACCAGGAGAAACTGTGGTCTGAGTGTGACTTTAAGTGTCTTGTATGTGGTTCTGTTTTGATGTTTGATTGAAAATACAGCAGTTGATAGGAATTGCAAACAGAGGGGAGTTATCCCCTGATCTTGTAGGTCCTCGTTCAGACTAAATGTTTTATTGCTTGGGCTATGTCTTATAGTTCTTTTTCTTGAGCTTCAAGGCATAGATTTCAAGGAGCCTTGCCCCCAGTCTAGCCCCAACCAGTACTAGTTATTAGTTCTCCCCTTTAACCCCTTTCCCTTTGGCATTAGTGATTTATGGGACCCAGGTTAGGCTTAAGGTTGCATAACCAATGCTTAATCTTGTCCTTGCCTGATCTTGTTCGTTATGTTTTATTTTTGTAATGCATTTTAATTTGGTTTACTTTAGGTTGAACCGCAAACTTGATTAAGAAGTATGTCAGCAATGTAAAATATATTGATATCCAACTAAACATCAGCATCAGAGAGCAGGGGATAAACATTCAAGTTCATTATCACCTACATCCTCCTCTTTACAAGTACACAACACAAAGAAGTAAAGCAGAAACCAAACGATGTTTCAGTCTATCGCTCCCAGACGGAACTAATGTCTCTGTCAAAGCAACCTCTTGTTTCTTAACCCCAGGAAGTATATTTCCTGATCAGAGTGATTTTTAACTTGGAATTGAAATAAATAGGTTAATACAGGCATTAAAATAAACATGCATATGTGTATTAAAACAGTATAAAGGCAATGGACAGAATTTTCCCAGCCCCTGCATGATGTGGGGCAATGATGGTGACATCAAAAAAAAAATACCTCGACATCGAGAAAAGAAAGTAAAATTTTCCACCCTTGGATTGAATGATGAGACTAGAGTCACATTAGTGAGAGTTGAGTGGCCCATTTTCAAGTGCTAATATCTAATTATTAGCTATTCTCACTTCATTTTGAAGCATTTTGCTGTTTATTCGTATGCCTGAGGAAAACTAGACAGTGACAATTCCCAACCAGGAAGTCAGAGCAGCTACCTGCAGCTCCAGCTCACTAATTGCTCCTCCAGACCTCCACCTTTGTCAGAAGTTCCCAATCTGTCCACTTGAATGATCCACTTTGGAGCGCATCAACATCACCATTGTAGGCCAGATATCAAACAACGATGAGCCAGAATACGAGAAGGAGATAGAGTGCTTGGTGTAGTACTGCAATGATAACAAACTCTCTCTCAACAAAAGAACTGATCATTGACTTCAGGAAGAAAGGAGGAGGACACGTCCCTATCTACATCAACGGAGCTGAGGTGGAGAGAGTCAAGAGGGTCAAGTTCCTAGGAATGACAATAACCAACAATCTGTCCTGGATATCCTACATAGATGCAATGGTCAAAAAGGCACAGCAACACCGCTTCTTCCTCAGTAGCTAAGGAAATTAAGCATGTCCATAAGGACCCTCACCAACCTTTACAGATGCACCATAGAAAGCATTCTATCTGGGAGCATAATAGTCTGGTATGGCAACTGCTCTGCCCAGGAACATAAGAAACTACAGAAAGTTGTGTGCACGGCTCAGACCATCACGGAAGCCAAACTCCCATCGATGGACTCCATTTACACTTCTTGTTGCCATGGAAAGGCTGCCAACATCATCAAAGATCTCTCCTACCCTGGTAATACCCTCTTCCAACTTCTTCTATCAGGCAGAAGAAACAGAAGCTTTAACACACTCACCAGCAGGTTCAAGAACAGCTTCTTCCCAGCTGTTATTAGATTGCTGAATGGACCTCTCTAATTTCAAACCTAATATTGATCTTGCTTTGTGCACTGCCTGTGCAGGAGGAGGTTGTCATCAACGGTTCCCACCCCTCACTTTGACAGGGGGACAATGCATCATGCTGATTAGAATGGCTAAGCTGTCAGCTTGAGGCTCGCAGAGCAATGTTGGGAGAAGGAGACTTCACTGAAAGAGGTAGGTTGGGATGTGTGGAAGCTCAGATTTGATGGGGTTGACAGGGAGAGCAAGGAAGAAAGGAGCATGAAGGTTTTGTGTGTGTGAATGTGTCTGAGGACAATAGGTCTACTTGTGATCAATGTGAAGCCCTTCAAGGAGTAAATGCATTAATTTGACACTTACACTGTCCGTGTTAAAGACATCTGTAATCAACGAGTCTTGCATTTGAAATGACCAGCTGTGTAGGATACAAATCCTGGCCACGTGAAATCTTGAGGATGTAATTGCAAATTGATCATAGCCATTTGTGTGAAGCACAATTAATCACAGGTGACCTTAGACCCATGGGCCGCAATTCACGAAAACTATCTGAGGTCTCATGGATAATAAAATCAGAGAATGCTGAGGAAACTCTGCAGGTCTAGTAGTATCTGTGCAGAGAAAAATGGAGCTAATGTTTTGAGTTTGATATGACTCTTTTTCATAACAATGTCTCCTAAGCCAGATAAGGGTGCACAGCTGGTTTCTCCTCACCTTCAACTGTAATTATTTCCCAGAGTTGGGGCTGGGTTTTAGACATCTTTAAATATCTTAGATCCGCATACTATCATTCCATAGCCCTCCCTGTCAGAATCTCAATGTTGGAGGTCAGCTACCAAAACTCAGTCAAGTAATAAATTGTAAAGCCTCAGTAGTTTGTATATCTCCAGTATATGTTATTAGCACACTCCCTATTGAGTTATCAAGAAAATCCCTGCAATCTTGTTAAAGCTTCACCAACCTATTTTGCAACATTTTGGCATCCTTAAAGTCTTTGAAGGCAAAGGGAAAAGAGGCTGTTTTTAATTAGCGAGCAGGAGTCATGACATTTTGCAGGACTGGTTTACATTAAGGGTTGTCAATCTATTGGGTGGGTGTGGCGAGCACCCATGTGTGGATGTCAGACTGGAGCAACTAACCACTGGGCTCACCCGCATGTTTGACAGGTCGCAATGAATGTAAATCGATACAGCAAACTTTTTATGACTTTCGCTCAGTAATTAGTGCTGCTAAGCCCCCTTCAGCGATTTTATTGTTGAAAACAACAGTCTTCGGCAATTTATGCAGTCCTGGAGGAAGAGAAATCATGATTGGAATCTGTTCCTTTTTGAAGTTATAAAAAGCTGCAATGTTTCTAAACAATAATGTTCACCAGCTGTTTGCTTTGTGATGGGAAAGGTTGGTGTCAATCACCAGGAGTCATGTTTGGCTGATACCTTAACCACAATCATGGCTGGAGCAAAGAGGGCAGCCCAGGGGGCTGTGACTAATGGCCAATAGTGGCCCCAAGTAATTGTACATGCTTGCAAACACAACTTTATTGCTGAGTTGCAATTAAGTTTTTGTGTTGGAGGATTTTTTTCTCGGAGGACCAGATAGAGAGAATTGTACATGTGAAAATCAGTGCAAAGTATAACATAATGTATACTCAAGATAAAAGAACAGACTCTAGGAAGTCTTAACCCTATTTCAATATCAAATAGAAACAGCTACTATAAAAGTTTTGACACTCATGGTCAATAGTTTAATCTCAGACTCTGGTCAAAGTCATCAGTTTGATGTTCTTCCAACTTTCCAATCGAGCTGGTTTCTATTTTAATCCGAAACCCTCAGGGTAGTAACAGGTCACCTTTGACCTGCCAGATGTCATACTTCCCTTCTCCGAGTCCAAACCCTGCTTAAGCTCCAATTCAAAACACCATATTTCCTCCTGTTCTGCTACAATCATAAATACTGGAGATCTGCCAAAGAAGAGCTTCCATATATTGACGCCATTGTGTTATCAATGACAAGTTCACGGTCAAATTTGCTATGGCTTACAAAGATTCATATTACCAGAGGCAGCATTTTAATAGGAAATACAGGCAGTTCAGTGTTTATAACTGGACCATTAAAACAATTCATGTTTTTCCTGCTTATTATTGAGAAATTTCAGCAGTCTCATTTCAATGATTCCTTCTGTACAGTGCAATTCTTTTGTTGGATATCCATAAGCGTTTGTACAGCTGTTGACTCAATGTGACACCACGCTAGCTTGAAAAGGATATCTGAACTTTAAATCAGCCAAAAGTTGTTGGCAGAGTCTGTGAAATGTTACCATCGATAGAATCCTCCTTTAACAACATATCTTTTCGTTCTCATGTACGTTTTAGGTTTGCAACAAAGCTTATCAACTCAAAGGTGGAGAGAAGTTATGATCTTTTCACGCTAAGTCTCTATACTCCCCTGTTATGAATTAATGATGCAGCAAATGTACTTTCAACAGTAAAAGCTGGATGTGTTAGTCATTTTAATCTCCTGTAGGTGGTTGCTGTCTGCAGAATGATAGCAGCATATAACTGTGCCAGACAGATTGTTGGAGAGCATTCTGGCAATAAAAAATTTCACAAAAACAAAACATGCTGAGCTATCCAGCTCACAGAAAAGATAGGTGAATATATCAGGTGTGTAATCCTCAACAGATACTTTCTCTTTGCAGATTTTTGCCTGACCTTCTGTGTATTTCCAACAGTTCCTGAGTTGTTTTTATTTCAGATTTCCAGCATTTGCAACTTTAAATCAAAGCATTTGTTAATATGCAGTTCGGTGTTGCCGATAACTGGAGAGGCGCCGGATTCAGATATCAAAGCAAAAACCTGATTTCCATCTTCCAACATCTGTAACATTGGCACGTTCACTGTTGTAAATAGAAAAGAGGTTCAATAATGAAGCGAAGAGGAATGTTTCTGTGTTAATAACCAAATTTGCATCCATTGAAGACGTTGAAAATTAAAAGATGTAAGACGTCCAGCAATTTTTCAATCAATATGCATGATGAAGAAAGAAAGGTAATGAAAGGATTGGATCTACTCCTGGTTCAATCACCATACTGCTCACTTCCAACTTCAATTGTTGTCACAGCTGTTGTATAAGAATCTGAAAGGGCTAGTTTTCATGTTACATTGGCTCCACCCATTCATATCAAACACAAGCAAGCTTGTGAGTGGAGACATGAGATTATACTCTACATTACAGAGGGAACTGATGGGATCTGTACCAGCTCCCTAGCTTCTAGGGACTATGCTTGACAAATTTAGTTGTACTTATTGCCTTATTACTATAAATCTTTTTGTTATTGTTATCTAAAAACTATGCCTTTTCATGTTCACTAGAAAGGACCTTTCCGCATGTAGGGGAATCGAGAATGAGAGGTCATAGCTTAAGGATAAGAGGTAGTCGATTTAAAACAGAAATGAGGAGAAATTACTTCTCTCAAAGGGTCATGAATCTGTGGCAGTGCAGCGGATGCCAGAACGCTGAGTAAATTTAAGAAGGAGATAGACAAATTTTTAGGAAATGTTTTAGTAATGGATGAAGGGTATTGGAGGGCAGGAAAGTGGAGTTAAGGTTGAGATCAGCTGTGACAGTATCAAATGGTGGAGCAGCCTTGAGGGGTAGCTCCTGCTCCTAGTTCTTATGTTCTCATGTTATACTCTATAAATATTCTTCGGCACTGTTCCAATAATCATTGAGTAGACAAAGATAAAGCAAAGGCAAAGGAAGGTTGGTGGCAGTGAGGTACCTCAGACCCTTACCCAGTACCACATACTGGTAGAGGTGGCCAATACCACAGATGCCAACAATGGCTGTCTTGGAAAATACCACATGGTTGCTGGTGGTAGGTTTCTGACCCCTTCCATGAGGAGAATAAGCAAATAGCCCAGTAAAAAAAAAACTCTTTAATATCGTGACTACTTTAAGAGGTTCAGCAACTGAAGTTACGAATGTAATTACTGAGAGAGAGAAACAGTAGCAGCATTGAAAGCAGTAACAGTGTGGGTTCAACACTTCCGAAACTGCATTCAAGAGCTGGTACGAAGCAAGGGTGTGGGCTGGGAAAGGAGACGAAAGGCACCCACAATTAGAACATACAGAAGACTGAATGAAGGAAACTCTTTGGTGAGTAACTAATAGCTCCAAGAGATAAAGTTAGAGGCCTCAAAGGGAAAAGAGAATAACTTTGTGAAAAACTATGGAAAAAATAGAAAGGCAAGTCAAGAGATTGAGAAAGAGTTCTTGCCTCCCACAGTGAGCTTTGTTACCATCAACATTGGGCTCTATGAGGTGCAGTTACAATGAAAATGAAAGAGCCAGAAAATAAGTTCAGGTCAGGACTGCAAAATCAGGCAGCCCTCTGAATTTATCTCTGCAGAAAATGAACAAATTAAAATAAGTCTATTGAAAGAGTGTCACAGAAACAGAAATGTTAGGGCAAGTTAAAGATTTAACAGGACCAGGGATCACGAATTAAGCTGCAATTTCAGTATGTAGATTTATAAAGGCTGCCACTAGAGAACATTATTTTAAAAAGTTTTGTAGAAGATAGTGTTAGTGACTGTAACGAGGTCAGCCGGGTGGCCTTCATAGAATATGAGTTCCCTGATTGGGGCTATTAACCTGGTCCAATCAGGGAGCACTGGCTGACAGATATAAACAGGAGTATCAGCGGATCTGCTCACTCTGAGAGCTGGCTCTGAGGAAACTGGATCAGTGTCAAGGATGTTCCACGTGTAAATAAAGAGTGACTTGGTGACAGAATGCTGGGCTCTGTGGAGTTATTTTAGTGGCAGTAAGAGAAAAGCATGTTCCTGAAGAAATTCTCTAACAAAGTCATCTTTGAGTTGGGATAAGCATTTCTGGCATCATGCCATTATTTGGAAAACTTGACTAGTTCAATCCTGCCGTCAAAGGCTGGGCCCAATATGTGGAAAGAGTGTGTTATTATTTCTGTGCAAATGACATTGCAGCAGATCAAAAGCAATGAGCAATTATCCTGAAAACTTGTGGATCCACAGATTTTGGAGTTATTAGGAGCCTAACTTTCCCTGAGGCACCAGATACTAAAACCTCTCAAGAGGTGACCGATTTAGTTAAAGAATATTATGACACCAAGCCTCTTCTAATTCTGCGCTGCTATCAGTTTTACTCGGCAATTCAAGAACCAGGATATTCCGTATCAGGATTTTTGACCAGGTTAAGAGAACTGGCAGAGGCATATGACTTTGCTTTAACCCCTAATAAAATGCTGAGAGACCATTTAGTATGTGGGATTAATAATGTAACCATGCAAAAGTGCCAACTACCTGAAGCTCAACTGGACTTCAAACAGGCTCTACAACTGGCTTTATCGTTCAAAAATGCAGCAAGTGGAGCATATGAGTTACAGAATGTTCCAAGAAACTGGACATCTTTGCCAGACTGACTGAGCCTGGGGAACACCATTTGAGTGAAGGCAATTGCATAGCCTCACTCAGGACATATCCTGAACAGAGGGACTCTAGGTCAGCCCACAGCAAAACTCGAAAACAAAGCCAAGCCTTGGGCAAACGGTTAAACTTTTCTTCAGATTCCAGGCCAGCAAGCCATGTAGTTTCTGCCAGTATGCAAACTCGAGACAGCAAAGGAGTCCCACTAGGCTTAAACTGAGTCAGAGAACTCATAGACCAGTATCCAGGAGACTACACACCCTGGAAAGTCCACCTACACCTGGTTTGGCCAGTTACATTGCTTAGCAACATTCAAATCAGAACCAATCAAAATAAACGTCTGGTTAAATTGTCACCCGATTCTACTGGAGATTGATACTGGTGTGGCTGTTTCAGTCTTTGCAGAGCCAGTTTTTAACAAAACTTACATCGGACTCCAACCTTTAAGTTTGCGCAAGATCTCAGCTAGACTAAGAAACTATACCAGGGAACCTTCACAGATTAAGGGTACAACTTCGATTCCTGTCTCTCATGAGAAGCAGCTGGTTCAGTTACCATTGATTGTAGTAAGAAGTTCAGGCCCAAGCCTGATGGGGTGAAAATGGTTGTGAAAGATTCACTTTGATTGACTCAAAATTTTACAATTAGGAAATGGCTGCCTGAGTGAAATCCAAATTACATTACCCGGAAGATTTTCAGGAAGGTCTAGGAACTATTAAAGGGGCCAAGGCCACCTTTCATGTTGACCAGGAAGTAACTCCACAATTCTGCAAGGCCCGCCCAGTGCCATTTGCTTTATGGGTAAAAGTAGAGGCAGAAATCAGGAGGCTGGAGATATAAGGAGTCATCAAACCAGTCCAGTTTGCAGAATGGGCAGCTCCAATCATACCGATTGTGAAGCCCAATGTGTTGATTTGCCTTTGTGGGGATTTTAAACAGACAGTAAACCATAGACAATCTCCAGACACCATCCTACAACTCATCCGCTTCATCCTCGACCACAACATCTTTATCTTCGACAACCAGTTCTTCATCCAGACACATGGAACAGCCATGGAGACCAGATTTGCTCCCCAGTATATGAACATTTACATGCACAGGTTCGAACAAGGTTGCTGCACAGAACCCCTGACCGATGTTATACACTGACAACATTTTCTTCCTTTGGACTCATAGCAAGGAATCACTGAAACAACTACAGAGCGATATCAACAAGTTTCATCCCACAATCAGACTTACCATGAACTACTCTTTAGAATCAGTCTTATTTTTGAGACTCCATCAGGGATGGACGCCTCTGCACCTCACTGTACCGCAAGCCTAGGGTTAACCTCATGATGCTGCACTTCTCTAGCTTCCACCCTAAACATTAAAACAGCCATCCCCTCTGGACAAGCCCTATGCATACATAGGATCTGTTTGGATGAGGAAGAACGAGAGGGACACCTGGAGGTTTTGAAGGACACCCTCAGAGGAATAGGATACGATGCTTAACGATCGCCAGTTCCGACGTGCCACAGCGAAAAACCGTAATGACGTCCTCAGAAGACAGACACGGGATATGTTCAAGAGGGTACCCTTCATCATCCAATACTTCCCAGGAGCGGAGAAACCACGCCATGTTCTTCGCAGCCTTCAACTCATTTTTGATGACGATGAGCACCTCACCAAGATCTTCCCCACGCCTCCATTTCTCGCCTTCAAACAACCACCAAACCTTAAACAGACAATTGTTCACAGCAAGCTACCAGGCTTTGGGACAACATGGACTGCAATGTCACACAACCCTGCCATGGTAACCTCTGCAAGACATGTCAGATCATGCACATGGACACTACCATCAGACCTGCAAACACCACCTCCACGGGCATGGCAGATACTCATGTGACTCGGCCAACGTTGTCTCTCTTACATGCTGCAGACAAGGATGCCCTGAGGCATGGTACATTGGCGAAACCATGCAGCCGCTACGACAATGGATGAATGGACACGGTGCAACAATCACCAGACAGGGATGTTCCCTCCCAGTCGGGGAACAATTCAGTGGTCAAGGACATTCAGCCTCGGATTTTCAGGTGAATGTCCTCCAAGTTGGACTTCAGGATACACAGCAACCTTCTAACTGATTAAAGATTTAACAGCATCTTAGGTTTGTTTAGTACATCCTCATCAATGGTGTGAACCTTTGATCTTTCACTTATAAAGTCTGTGTCTGATACTACCTCTCTCAACCTGAAGAAGGAGTAAGACTCCGAAAGCTCGTGTTTTCAAATGAACCTGTTGGACTATAACCTGGTGTCATGTGATTTCTGACCATGCGTACTTGCAACTGAGGTTGGATGAGGGTTCCCAGAGATATGCAACAATTAATGCCCAGAAGGGTTTGAACCAAGACTGCCATTTGGTATATTCTCAGCCTGAGCAATTTTTCAGCGGATGATGGAAAACATTTTACATGGTTTACCCGAGGTTGCCAGTTATCTCGGTGATATTAGCGGGCAAGACCAATAAGGAGCACCTCAAGAAGTTGGGCACAGTCCTTAGACATTTTTCTCAGGCAGGCATACACCTTATAAGGGAAAAATGAGTGTTCCAGATACCCCAAATTACATACTTGGGACTATAGAGTCAACAAGACCGAGTTACTCCTGTGGAAGAGAAATTGAGGGTGACAAAAGGTGCCCCAGCTCCCACATTTAGGTCTCTCTTAGGCTGGTGAACTCTTATGGAAAGTATATACATAATCTGGCCTCCATCCTGGCACATTCACATCAACTCCTTAAAAAAAGGGTCCGCCTCAGAAATGGTCGCAGAGCCAAGCCAGGGAAGTGAATAAACAACTCTCACCCTCTAAGGTGTTGGCACATTATGATCTTAAGAGAGACCTGGTATTAACATACAATGCCCCACTGTACAGCATCAGCGTACTATTAACTCATGGGTGGCCCAATGGAGAGGAGCACCCAATAGTGTATGCATCCAGACTTTGGCTAATGCAGAATGTAAATTTGCTCAGATAGAGAAGGAAGATTTGGTGGTAATATTTGGAGTCAGAGAGTTCCACCAACACCTTTACAGACATAAATTTGTAATAATAACAGACCACAAACCCCTGTTGGATCTCCTTAAAGGGGACAAAGCAATGTCGTCCATAGCTTCAGGCCAAATTTATTGTTAGGCTCTAATACTAAGTACGCATAATTTCAAGTTGGAATGCCAAGCAGGAGGCCAAGTAGCAAATGTAGATGCATTGAGCCAGCTCCTGCAAGTAGATACGCACCAGTGGTATCATCACTGGAAGAGTCTGTAACAGTTTTAAATTTTCAGTACACACTTACAGTTGCACTGACAATATCAGACTTTGGACGCAGAAAGATCCGGTCCTGGCAAAACTGAAACTGCTGGTGGTGAGCAAGCTCCAGAGCATATCAATTTGAAACAACATTAATGATTACAAGAATACAATTTTAAGGAGCAGTAGATTGCAAAAAATATTGCAAATGTTGATTTAAATGGCTTTGCAGTCATGAAATTAATCAGCACATAGTGAGCAAATGGAAACAAAAGTGTTATACTTCCAATCATATTCATGGCCAAAGATGGAACTTGGAGAACACAAGACTGGGGTTCATGGAAATAACAGTTCTTAAGATCTTAAATCATTGTCACAAAATCAAGAAGTAGGTGCAGGTGCAGCACATAGTTACAAGAGATTAGGTGTTATGTGCACAAAGATGTTCACATGGTACTGCAAGTTCCTTTGGAAAATATAAGGAAGGCAATTATGGGGAAAATTGGTCATCCCAATGATCCAGGGTTCAGAGAACATGTTTCTCTTAATTGAAAGCCTGTTGAATTTAAACTGGATACAAGTGTTGAAGTCACTATCCCATCAAAGCAGTTACCAGGGGCAAAGGAGCAGAAGTTACAGCCTACAGAGATGAAAGTACACAGCATAGGTGGTATAAGAGTCAAGAACATAGGAATGCTACAGTTACACTGAAAGACAGGGAATGTAAGACAGATGAAAATGTACATGTAGGTCATGATCAACATTTCTCACTTTGAGTTAGTACGCATGTTAGGACCTCAATTTCCTTTGATGTCAGATGAGTCAATTGCTTCGAAGAGAACATTTGCCCAGAAACTAACTATTGTTGTCCAACCAGTCCCGGGGTTCTCTGCAGTAGTTTTCATTCGGCTTCCTAGACTCATGGCAGAGTGCAGAAAGAGGAAACAATCTGGTGAGATTACCAATGATAGAATAAAAGAACTGCTTCAATGGCCAAGGAGAAACTGGGACCAACAAGCCAAAAGAGGGAGCAAGAAAACCAGGATTACAGATTGGTTAGTCTAACATCAATAATAGAGAAAATGCTGGTGTCTATTATAAATTGAGTCATAACCGGACACTTAATAGTACCTATGGTATTACACTAAGTCAGTATCAGTTTTTTAAAAGGGGGATTGTGTTTGACAAATCTACTGGAGTCTTTTTTGAATATATAGCTAATAGATTAGGTAATGGAGAACCAGTGGATGTGGTGTAGTTGGATTTTCAGAAAGCTTTTGATAAAGTCTCACATAAGTAGACATTGTGTAGAATCAAAACACATGGAATTGATGGTAATCTGCTGACAGGGATTGAGAATGGTTAACAGACAGGAAAACAGAGAGAAGGGACAATTTGGTCATCTTTGAGTGGAAATGGTGACAATCCCTCACTGATTTCTACAGCTGCACCATTGAAAGCATACTGTTTGGGTGCATAACGGCCTGGTTTGGCAACTGCTCTACCCAGGACCATAAGAAACTACAGAAGATGGTGTGCACAGCTCAGACCATCACAGTAGCCAAACTTCCATCCATGGACTCTATTTATATGGCTCACTGCTGCGGAAAGGCGGCCAACACCATCAAAGACCCATCACATCCTGGTAATGATCTCCTACAACCTCTTCCGTCAGGCAGAAGATACAGAAACCTGAACACACGCAGCGAATAGGTTCAGGAACAGTTTCTTTCTGGCCGTTATCAGACTGTTGAATGGACTCTAGCCTCAAGCAATGTAACCTGTATGCATCTAAGTCTTTTTAATCTGTACATCCTTGCTGTGATCTGCCTGTACTGTTCGTAAACAAAGCTTTTGACTGTATTTTGGTACACATGACAATAAAATCAATCAATCAATCAAGTATAGTACTGCAGAGATCAGTACCTGGGCCTTAGTTATTCACTATATGTACGTATATCAAAAACTTGGATGCAGAAATCTAATGTAACATTTCCAAACTTGCTGATGACACAAAATCCAGATGCAAGTGTAAATCATGAAGAGGACATATGCAGCTTTCAGAGTGATTTAGACAAGTTAGGAGAGTGGTCAAACAGTGACCGATGCAGTATAGCATGGATGAAAGTGAAGTTGTCCACTTTAGTAGGAAGAACAGAATACATTATTTAAATGGTGGTAGATTGGAAAATGTTGGCATGCAAAAGGATCTGAGTGTCTTGGAATATTGGTCACTGGCAGCAAGCATGCAAGGGCCGCAAACATTGAGGGATGCGAATGGCATGTTGCCCTTAATTTCAAGGGAGTTTGAGCACAGAAGCAAGAAAGTCTTATTGCAGCTGTACAGGGCCTTGATTGGACCACACCTGGAGTATTGTGTGCAGCTTTAGTCTCCTGACTTAGAAAAGAGCAGGAGAGATCATAGTGAAGGTTCATCAGACTGATTCCTGGGATGGCAGGTTTGTCAAAAGAGTAGAGATTGAATTGTCTGGGCCTGTCAACACTGGAATTTAGAAGAATGAGAGGGAATTTCATTGAAATGTACAAAATAGTGATAAGGCTGGATAGACTTGATTTAAGAATGACGTGCCTCTGGCCAGAGGGTCCAGAACAAAGAGTCACAGCCTCAGGAATATGATAAGCAATTTCAGGCAGACATGAAAGGAAAACCTCTTCAGTGGGGGGTGCTGAACCTGTGGAATTATCTACCACCAAAAGCTGTGGAGGTGAAGTCAATTTATATATCTGAGAAAGACATAAATATATTTCTAGAAGCTAAAGGTGTCAGAGGGTATGAGGAGAGAGCAGGAGTATGGCATGGAGATAGAAGGTCAATCATGAACATGTTGCATGGAAGAATGGGTCAAATAGCTTGCTCCTGCTACTACTAGATGCTACTACTTCCTGCTAGATGCTGAAAGGATGTTCCTGATGTTGGGAACATCCAGAACCAGGGGTTCACAGTCTAAGAATAAGGGGTAAGCCATTCAGGACTGAGATGAGGAAATGTTTCTTCACTCAGAGAGAAGAGAACTTGTGGAATTCTCTCCCACAGAAAGCAGTTGGGGCCAATTCATTAGATATATTCAATGGGGAGCTGGACGTGGCCACTTTGGCTAAAGAGAACAAAGGGAATGGAGAGAAAAAGGGAATGGGATACTGAAATTGCGTGATCAGCCGTGATCATGTTGAATGATGGTGCAGGCTCGAAGGGCCTCCTGCTCCTATTTTCTATGTTTCTATGTTTACATTTTTATTAAAGCAAATCAACCAAATTTGACAGGAACAAATGATTGACCAAAATTGCATTGTCATTTGCCAATATCGTGTTGCAAACTGGCCAAACCATAAATCTGCCAAGTTGGTGGCCGAAAACACATGTATTTAGCACCAATGGCACTTCACAACTGCGGACAACCTACTAGTGTATGAGAAAAGATATAGTTATTCTAGCTTTGCTTTGAAAAGACAGATTGAAAATGATGTACTATAGACAAATAGGCATTGCCAGCTGTATAGAAGGGCTCAGTCAGCAGTGTGGTGGCCAGAGATCTCAAAAGAGATTGAAGATTTCATACCTCATTCTGGAAGTATGCAAGATTGTTCAGATTGGAAAACAGTCCCAACATCAGTGAAGCCAGTTCAGGAGACAGATCTTGCAAAGATTTTGTGAAGAAATGAATACTGAGAACAAGGTAAACAGCACAATCCACTTAAGCCCATCTTCACTGATCACCTTCATACAATAGAACAGCCAATGCCAGTGACTGGAATAATGCTGGGTGAGCAACAATTCTTTAGTCATACAACAGAAAGTCTGATAAAGTCTACTTCGAAGTCCACAGCCACAGTAAGTGACTACGAATGTCCATAGCTTTTCCAAGTCTGAAAAGAGTGCATTCTGAGTGAATTAGTGATTCCCCATGGTCTTCTAGGGGATTATCATATCATGCAAGTGTTTGTTTTTTCCTAAACCCTATTCCACCATTGATTACTGCATTACTCAACTTTATTCACATTTCTGAAGAAGGGTCTAGGCCCAAAACATCAGCTTTCCTGCTCCTCTGATGCTGCTTGGCCTGCTGTGTTCAGCCAGCTCCGCATCTTGTTATCTGTTTATTCACATTGAATTCTGTTTTACCTTTAAGATAAAACATCACAAAGAAATGAAAAAAATCATGGCTAAATGGAAAGAGATAGTAAGAACTACTGATGCTGGAGTCAGAGATAACACAGTGTGGAGCTGGAGGAACACAATGGGCCAGGCAGCATCAGAGGAGCAGGAAAGCTGATGTTTCAGATACCAAGCTAAATGGGAAGTTGTTTTGAGTCGGGAGCAAAGCAAATCTTCAAAGAGGAAGGAGTATCACCAGAGATCTCAAAAGAGATTGAAGATTTCATACCTCATTATGAATTCTGGAAGTATGCAAGATTGTTCAGATTGGAAAACAGTCCCAACAGAACAGAAGAAATCTATTCAAATGCAAATAAAAGCCACTTTCAATGAAAAGCAAAAATGATTTTGAATCTGGTACATAACGCCCCATTAAAAAGTGAAGTAGGTGTTAAGTGACTACAAAATAACTGCTGGAAGCTCAGACAACATTTGTACAGAGAGGTACAGAGTGAGTGTAAGGAGAAAGGCAAATTTTGACAGGATTAGGCAAAAACTTTTAAAAGTTGATTGGGAGAGGCTATTTGCAGGTAAAGGGGCGGTTAGAAAGTCGGGAGAGGCTTTAAATATGAGATAATGAGAGTTTAGAAACAGTATTTTCCTGTTAGTGCAAAGGGCAAGACTAGTAGCTGTAGGGAATGCAGGATGACTCGAGAAATTGAGGCTCCGGTCAAGAGTAAGAAGGAACCATATGTCAGGTATAGACAGCAAGGTGAATTGCCAGTAGAGTATGAGTGCAGTAAGAGTATACTTAAGAGGGAAATCAAGAGGGCATAAAAGGGATATGAGATAGCTTTGGCAAATAGGGTTAAGGGGAATCCAAAGAGATCTTACAAATACATTAATGGCAAAAGGGTAACTAGGGAGAGAATAGGGCCCCTTAAACATCAACAAAGCCATCTCTGTGTGGAACCGCAGGAGATGGGTGAGATACTAAATGAGAATTTTGCACCAGGATTTCCTGTAGAGAAGGATAAGGAAGTTAAAGAACTTGGTGAACTGATGAGCGATATCTTAAAGTGTTTATATTACAGAAGAGGAGGTGCTGGACATCTTAAAACACATAAACATGGATAAACCCCCAGGACCTGATCAGGTGTATCCCAGAATTTTGTGGGAGCTAAGGAAGTGATTGCTATGCCCCTGGCTGAGATATTTTTGTTATTGACAGCCACAGGTGCGGTGCCAGAAGACTGGAGTTGGCTAATGTGGTGTCATTATTTTAAAAAAGTGGTAAGGAAAAGCCAGGGAACTATAGACTGGTGAGCATTACATCAATGGTGGGTAAATTGTTGGAGAAGATTCTGAGGCATAGGATTTACATGTACTTGGAAAGGCAAGAACTGATTACGGATAGTCAACATGCTTTGTGTGTGGGAAATCATGTCTCACAAACTTGATTGAGTTTTTTGAAGAAGTGACAAAGAAGTTCGATGAAGGCAGAGCAGTAGACATTGTCTATGTGGACTTCAGCAAGGCATTCGACAAGGTTCTTCATGGTGGACTGGTTAGTAAGGTTAGATTACATGGCATCTGGAAGGTGCTAGTCAATTGGTACAAAATTGGTGTGAAGGTAGGAGACAGAGGGTGGTGGTGGAGGGCTGCTTTTCAGAATGGAGGCCTAAGACCAGTGGTGCGCCACAAGGATCAGTGCTGGGTCCACTATTTTTCGTCATTTATATAAATGGTTTAGAAGTGAAGATTCAAGATATGGCTAGTAAGTTTGAGAATGATATCAAAATTGGTGGTGTAGTGGATAGTGAAAAGGGTTGTCTCAGAGTACAGTGGGACCTTGATCAGATGGACCAAGGAGTGGCAGATGGAATTTAATTTGGAGAAATGTAAGGTGTTGCATTTTGGTAAGGCAAACCGGGACAAGACTTGTACAGTTAATGGTAGGGCACTGAGGAGTGTTGTCAAACAAAGTGACCTAGGGGTGCAGATGCAAAATTCCTTAAAAGTGCTGTCACAAGTAGACAGGTTGGTGAAGAAGGCATTTGGCATGCATACCTTCATTGGTCAATGCATTGAGTATAGGAATTGGGATGTCATGTTGTGGTTTTGCAGGACATTGGCTAGGCCACTTTGAGAATACTGTGTTCAGTTACAGAGTCACAGAGTAATACAGCGTGGAAACAGGTCCTCCAGCCCAAACTGGTCCATGCTGACCATGGTGCCCACTCAGCCAGTTCCAATTGCCCACATTTGCTCCATATCCCTCTAAACCCTTTCCACCTGTGTACCTGTCCAAATGTTTTTTAAATGTTGCTATTGTACCTGCCTCAACTACTTTCTCTGGCAGCCCATTCCATATGCGCACCACTCTCTGTGTGAAGATGTTGCCCTTCAGGTCATTCTTAAATCTTTGCCCTCTCATCTTAAACCTATGCCCTCTAGTTTTAGATTCCCCATCCCTGGGAAAGAGACTATATGTATTCACGACATCCATGCCACTCATGATGTTATATACCTCAATGAAGTCAGCCCTCATTCTCCTACATTCCAAGGAATAAAGACCTATCCTGGCCAACCTCTCCCTATAACTCAGGCCTACTAGTCCCGGCAAATTCCTCATAAATCTTCTTTGCACACTTTCTAGTTTAGCTATGTTTTTCCTATAACACGGTGACCAAAACTGTACACAATACTCCAAGTGCAGCCTCACCAATGACTTACACAACTGTAACATAACATTCCAACTCCTATACTCAATGCCTCGACTGATGAAAACCAGCATGCTGATTGCCTTCTTCACCACCCTGTCTACCTGTGATGCTGCTTTCAATGAACTATGTACCTTTACTCCTAGGTCCCTCTGTTCCACAACACTCCTCAGGACTTTACCATTTACTCTGTAAGTCCTAACTTGGTTTGACTTTCCAAAGTGCAACACCTCACACTTATCTGTATTGAATTGCATTTGCCAATCCTCAGCCCATTTTCCCATTCGATCAAGATGCCTCTGTAATTTTTGATAACCTTTCTCGCTATCAATGATACTTTTCTTGCAACATATACACTGTTTTCCCTCAACATTGGTATTCTCATCAGTTGTCCTGATGAGGGCAAGTCGAGAAGATCTGACAGAATGAGTCCTTGTTCCAGAACGATCATGGTGTGTACCAACCAGAAAACACAGAGAAAGGGAAGGTGATTGAGCTGCAGTCAATGATGGTTCTGGACTCACCATACACAACAGCAAAGTGACTACAGTCCTCCAGCTCCACTTGTTCCAAACCCCGGGCCTATAGCCAATCACGTCTTCAATTGCATCATAGAAATCACGGTCTCCCTGCTTGTAGGAAAGATGTTGTTAGATTTGAAAAGGTTCGGAAAAGATTCACAAAGGTGTTGCTGGAATTGGAGGGGTTGAACTATACGGAGAGGCTGAATAGGCTGGTGCTATTTTCCCAGGAGCTGAGGGGTGACCTTATAGAGTTTTATAAGAACATGAGGGGCATGCATAGGATGAATAACCATGATCTTTTTCCCAGAGTAGTGGAGTCCAAAACTAGAAGGCACAGGTTTAAGGTGAGAGACAAAAGATTTAAAAGGAGCCTTTGGGGCAATTCTTTTATGCAGAGGGTGGTGTGTGTATGGAACGAGCTGCCAGAGGAGGTACTGGAGCGAGGTACAATTACAACATTTAAAAGGCATCTGGATGAGTATATGAATAGGAAGGGTTTAGAGGGACATGGGCCAAATGCTGGCAAATGGGACTAGATCACTTTAGGATATCTGGTTGGAGTGGACAAATTGTTCTGAAGGATCTGTTTCCATGCTGTATGACTCTATGGCCCTAGTATTTCAGATCAAGACAACAGATGCTGAGTCTTTCCAGAGTTGTTTTTTTGTTTTTAATATCAGATTTCCAGCATCCACGGTATTTTATTTTTGCTGAGGTCAATGTTACTTTCTCCAAATATAAAGGTGCTGCTCTGGTGTTACTTTTGTGTTTCCGCAAAGAAAGTCTTAAAATGCAACATACATGGAAAACTTTGCTCCTGTGTTTCATATTGAACAAAAAAAATGATTTTTGGGTTTTCTGGAAAGCAGCAGTGTTTCAAATAACATCATGACATGTATGGACAAAGGTTAAGTGGCTTAAGGTCATCCCTGAATAGAGCAGGTTACACTCTTAATCCATTCATCCAGCCTGACTGAGAATTCATTATTTAATGTTTTAGTTTAGTTATTCCAAACAAAGTCTGCTACTGAAGTTCCTGTTGTCTTCTGCAATCATTGTCATTGCAGTCGCCAAGTCTTTATGAATTAAAAATGATGAGAATGCGAGGCCAGAGAACATTACTGGGAATTAAAAATTCATTTCTTTATGCTGCATTTCAAAGAGATGAAAGCAATGAGAGATTTTAAAGTTGTTAATGGGTTTTCAGTGTTCCAACTTTAAGCGATCACATGAAACATAATCTTTTTTTAACAAAACCACTTGTAATATTTTAGGCAACATTTTTTTCTGAATTACATATGAAAAGTGGCTATGTTTGAACAGTATTCCATTAATTGTGGAGCATCCCGTGGTTGCAAAAGATGCAATATAACTGTAGGGGACTAAAATTGGACAACACTCATTGATGCACTGCCGTTTACAATGTACAAATACCCAGTGCTCAATCTAAATGATACAAGCAGCAGCAAAGCAAACTTTTTTGTCATCATCATAATTCTGGCTTACAGCCCAACTCTCAACATTTTACCAAGTGCCTAAATACCTCATAGGGCATCCATGCTCACGCAAGGCTAGCACCTCTCAAACCTAACTTATGCTTCTTAGAATTAGTCTGTATCTCTTAAAGTCCAGTTTCCTTCTGGCTGAAACAAATTCTGGAAATGACAAGGAAAAGCTGATGCAAAGGCAGTGACCTTGAAGCAGAAGGTCCAAAGGTGGAGAGAGGTCATTTCTGTCTCCAGGACCAGAAATTCCTCCAGGCTTACACAGAGAAGGCAGTGGCAGCAATCAATCTTGCATTAGTGTGGCACTGTGGACCTAGGGACAGGGTCCAAAAAGGTTCAATGACCTTGCAGAAGCCACCCAGAGAACGGTCTCTATTGCGCTCCCAGACTGAGTATTTCCAGCATTTTCTTGTTTTCGGACAGATTATTAACATTGCTGGCAGTTTTAACTTATAAGAGCGTCAGCTTGCACTAATAGTTGGTGCACTGAGAGTTAATATGGGAACTAAAGAGGGGATAAAGATACTGCAGATGCTGGGAAGCTGAAAGACAAACAGATTATGCTGGGAAAACTTAGCAAGACTGGCAGCATCTGTGAAGAGAGATACACTTAATATTTTGGGTTAATGACCTTTCATTAGAACTGGGAAAAAAAGTCATGTCTAATTTTGTTTTCTTTTTCTTTTCTAGTTTTACTTTCTTATTTTTCTATTTTTTTGCCTGGTTCAATAATTGAATATTGAAGAACAGATAACAATGAGCTAAAAACTCAGAGGAATTGTCACTTCAGATTATCAGGACTAATGTCTGAGAGCATCAGTGGCTGATGGGCTTTGGGGGATAGCGAGGGAGGTGATGGCATGGTAGTACCATCGTTGAACTGTAATCCAGAGACCCAGATGACTGTTCTGAGGAATCATGCTGCATGACTCTATGACTCTATGAGATAACCAATTATGGACCTACATATAACTCTACTAGTTAAGACTTAAACCCTTTATAAATTCTGGAACACAAACAGAAGTTGCTGGAAAAGCTCAGCAGGTCTGGCCAGCGTCTGTGAAGAAAAAAATCAGAGTTAACATTTTGGGTGCGGTGACCCTTCCCCACAACTTTATAAATTCTCCCTACACACACATACAGACAGACAGGAGAAAAAGCATGGATATTATGTCAGAAGGAAAGACTGGGAAGTTCAACAGTCATGTTCACAGGATTTGCTGAGATACTCCTTTTAACTTGTCAGGGCCTTGGTCTTTGATCTTCCTTTTTCAGGTACTTTCACTTGCTTACAGGAGACATAGGGTTGATGCTCACAAGTCTCTGACTTACTGGATAGAAAACCCTGGTTTACAGCTGCTGAGGGGAAAGAAACTGGCCTTTCTTCAGACTTGAAGTAGTTTTTATTGCATTAGGATAGGGACAGCTCCTTCCCATTCAGAGATCCAATTGTTTGTTCCCCAAATATTCACACACAAGCTGTTCAGCTACTTGGGAACCACTCATACAGTTGTTGGCATGCAGAAGGCCTCTGTCGTTGATAACTATTCATCATTCCATAGACCAGTCGTGACCTGATGCTGGCTGAATCTCCATTTGTACACAGTCCCTTAGGCTCCAGCTCATCTGTAGCCAGAGTTCTCCTCCCATTGGAACAAGCAGCTGAGTAAACAGCACTTACAATGACTATCAGGTAACTTGCTTTTAAACAATGCTATAATTATTCGACAATCCCTGGCTTTTAAAATGATGTTTTTTTCTGATTTCAATCCACAATTAAAAGTACAGAAAAATAAAAGTATGTGGGGTCTTTATATTGGCAAGTGATATTCATGTCTCACAAGTGGCAGGCAATGATCATTTTCAATAAGAAAGAATCTAACCATTACCCCTTGACATGCAATGGTATTACCATTGCTGATATCTCCACTATCAACATCCTGGGGGTTAGCATTGATTGAAAACTGAACTTGGATAGTTCTACAGATGCTAGAGCAGGTCAGAGGATAGGAATACTGCAGCAGACAGTTCACCATCTGATTGCTGAAAGCCTTTCCACCATCTAAAAGGCATAGAACAGGAGTGTAATGGAATTCTAGCCAGTTGACACCATCTAGGACAAAACACTTGATTGACACCACATCCACAAATATTCATTCATTCCATCACTGACACTCTAGAAAAAGCAGTACAAAAATTCACCAAGGCTCCTTAGACAGCAGTTTATAAACCCACAACCTCTACCATCTCGAAGGTCAAGGGCAGCAAAAACATGGGAATACCATGACCTAAAGCTTCCCCTTCAAGTTATTGACTGTCCTGACTTGGAAATGTATTGCCATTCCTTCAGTGTCGCTGGGCCAAAATCTTGGAATTCCCTCCATAACGGCTTTGTGGGTGTACACCAACTGTAGCAGTTCAAGAAGGTGGCTCACTGCCATCCTCTCAAGGGCAACTAAGGATGGGTAATTGTTGCTAACCTAGCCAGCGATGTCCACATCCCATGAATGAACTTTTTTAAAACAAGCTTGGCATAGCAGAGAGTGTGCACTGGCATAAGACCATAAAAAATAGGATCAAGAGTAGGCCATTTGGCTTCTTGAGGCTGCACCTATAGAGAACATGGCTGAATCAGCATATGTGGTCAAGTCAGTCATCATAAATGATTGTCTCTGGTATCATTGCAGACACAGTTTGCTCAGGAAATACAATATTGAGAAGTCCCTCCAAATACTCTTTCAGAAGAAAAAAAAGGTTTCACGTTGAACTCAACAAGAGAGTTTTCTTTGCAGAAATGGTGAAGATCAACAACTGGATATAGTGTCCTTGCAGTTCCTTAAGCCCAGCTGAAGAACAGAAACCAAAGCACTCTTGATCAACAGTCTCTGCTGAACAAGCAAACATTACCACTTGTGTGATTTCTATGAAACCCTAATTAAAAAAAATTCCTTTCAACAATCTCTTTTAAAGAAACCACACCAGGTATTTCCAGAAAACCTGAAGTAAATCCAGTTTCAACAATCCTTCAAAACAATTCTCCAAGACATATTCAATATAAAATGTCTTCGTAACGTTAATTTTAAAAAAAACTATCAACAGAGCAATTTTCCAGGCAAAGACTTCAAAATAGAAAACATAAATTTAGTGCTACTTAACTCGATTATTTAAAAAATGATTCACATCCAATGTTTGTATATGTATGATTTGTTCCCGGGGGAACTAGAATTAGATATTTGTAATCCAAAAGGGATTTGGGTTGTAACATAGGTTTCATAATATAAATGCCAACTGGTTTATCCTGTTAAGGAAATAGTATGTCATGTGCTTGAACTTTGTGCCTGATTGGAAATTACTAGTTCAGCCAGAATTTGCAAAAGCAAATGTATCATTGACTGCGGTAAGCATCGATACTATGTCCCAATTAGTAATGTTTAGTGTAAGGTAATGGATCATTCCACCAGACTTTATGCTTCATCTTGGCTATACTTCTGAAGGTCACTTTCAACAATATTGGCAGAACATCTATTTGGAACTCCTTTATTATGTTTGAAATAGTGAAATGTGTGTTTATGAGCAACTGTTTAAGTCCCAAAAATATGTTTGATTTTCAAAACTTTTTCATATGACATGGGCATGGAATCTCTTAACAGAACAAGATGCATACACAAGAAGTATACATTTTTAAAAGAATATACTTTGGCATCGTCAGCTACAAATCCTGTTTTTGAAGTAGTCCTGCTATGTAAATAAAAGTTGTGTTATATATGTGTAGAGTAACTTTCGTTGGTTGATGACTATGTAATGATTGAAATTAAATTGATTAACACATGGCAGGAAACTATGTAGCCCATTGGGTCCATGTTGGCTTAATGCAAGAGCAATTCAACAAGTCACACTCCTATCCCTGTAACTTGCAATTTATTTTTACCTTCAGGGACTTGTCCAATTTTCATAATTGAATCTGTGTCCATCACTTTCTCAGGTGGTAAATTCCAGAACCTATCCACTTGTTCTACAGAAATATGTTTTCCAATGTTGCTTTTCATCCTTCTGTCAATCACATTAATTCCAAGTCCTCTTGCTCTTAACTGCTTTAACAAATGGAACAGTCTCTTACTATTTGCTTTATCTATATCCTCCTCGCTTTTAAATACCTCAAGCAAAGTTCCTCTCAATGGTCTTCTCCAAGGAGAACAACACCACCTCCTCCAATCTATCCTCACAACTGAAATCCCTTGTATCTGGAAGCATTCTTGTCAGTTTTTTCTTAACGCACTCTCTAAAGCCTTTCCATTTTCTTAAGGTACTTAACTAACAGCGCTTAAGAGGCTGGGAGTTTATTAAACATGTACATTTTTATTCATATTGGATGAAACACCTTTTGTTACTTTGTGTAGGTATTATACTACTTGCAGTCAAATGAATGAATGCAACTGAAATTATACTCTCTAATTTAGATGCTATTTTAAAGGTAATCTAGGAGTGCCATTTTTCTCCTTGATATGCTCAAATATACTTAAGAATAAGAACTGCTGTCTCTTTTACTGGCTCATATTTGCATGTAGTTTTAACTACTTATGCATACATGGCCAGGCTCACCTAGCTCTTTCTACATAGATCTTACTCTTTACATTGGGGTTAAGACAAAATAACATTTAACAACTCTGCTGGAGATTTCAATTTAGTGATATAGGGAATAATCTGAAACAACAGTGATTTAACTGTTCTTATCACTAAATATTTACTTATTCAACAATATTATACTTGTACTTTGGCGCCATTGAGTACTTTAAGTACTTTATTTATTTGATCTCAAGTGGGAAGCGATCTTAACTGAGAAGACTGATTGGATAGCTTGTGCCTAAAACTTGTATCTCCTCCATCAATGATTTACTATTTCACATTTCACATAAATACGGAAAAGATAAAGATGTGTACGTATATTTTATGTAAGGTAGAAAATTAAAACAATACAGATTTTACTATTTTTTATAGATGTTGTAAAGGTAGTATTTTCTCTGCTATGTTATTTTACATTTTCATTTTCATTTCCTTTTCAGTTAAAATTGTATTCACAGGCTAAAGAGGCAAGATGATCGGGTGCTCCATCAGTTCTGGCCATTTTTATCCCGAACCAGTCATTTGGAGTCAAACGTAATCTGGTGCAGAAAGTGAGCTAGTTTTGTGCTCAATTCGCTGCATGGTGATTGACCATTTTGAACCTTGACCCATTGGGAGAAGTCAGGTAGTGGCTACAGTTGTGGTCTATTTTAATCTGTTATGCCCTCGTCAGCCAACTGGAAGTCTTGACCCAGTAATTTACCTTCTAGTGAGGCAACATCCAAATGACAGCTGACGATCCTCACTTAGCAATCTCTCAGCTGGAAGATAGTTTAGAGAACTAGAAAGAGGAAGAGAAAACTAAAATTATCTTTTAATTTTACCTTCAGTTGAAAGCACACTGAAGGCCAACAAAAATGTTATGAGCCATGTAATCTCACAGATGTCAAAGTGTAAGCAATCACAGCAGCTAATTGATTCATAAATTTGAGAAGAAGCAGAAAATTCATTTCTACATAACATTCAGCTTATTTTTTTCTCTGAAAGAAGTTTGTTTTTATGAGAACATTTATCTTTGAGATATTTTATTTTTGCTTTGCTATCTCTTGCTGAGTGCAGGCAAGTGAGCTGTTCTCTGGATTTTTCACGCAACACCTTTTGTTCAATGAGGGCATGGACTCACTCTTCAATTTGTTTTTCTAGTCCTTCACCAAAGGGAACAATTTCTTTCTATTGGCTTTGTCTGGACTTTTCTCTATTTTGAATACCTTAAACAAACGTCCTCATGACAGTCTTTTCTCAAAGGAGAACAATATATCCTTCTTCAATATATCCTCACAACTGTAATCCCTTGTATCTGAAACCATTTTTGACAGTTTTTTTTAACGTGCTTTCTAAAGCCTTTCCATTTTCTTAAAATGCTTAACTAACAATACTTAAGAAGCTGGGAGTTTACTAATTATGTAAATTTTTTTCATACTGTTAAATACCAGATAAAACTTTTGTGTAGGTTTTTTACTGTTTGCAAACAACAGACGGACTGCATGCAACTGAAGTGATTTTTAACTGAAGTGTCAGGCTTCCCCACTTGTTATCAAATTTGATAAATTATTGTGCAGATTGTAAAGGTATTAAGGTTAACTTCATCATTGTAACATATGAAACCTCAAACATAGAATCCATTCAGTATAGAAGCAGGCCAGTTGGCCCATCAAGTCCATACTGACCGTCCAAAGAGTATCCCACCCAAACTCACCACCCTACCCTATTCCTGTAACCCTGCATTTCCGTGGACAATCCACTTACCCTGCAGATCCCTGGATACTATGGACTATGTAGCATAGACAATCCACCTAACCTCCATATCTTTGGACTGTGGGAGGAAACCAGAGCACCCGGAGGAAACCTACGCAGACACAGGGAGAACATGCAAACTTCGCATAGACAGTTGCCCGAGGCTGAAATCAAACCTAGGCGCCTGGTGCTGTGAGGCAGCAGTGCTAACCATTGAGCCACCATGCCACCCCAAATGGTGGCCAATCTTTGAGAATTCTTTCCCAGTAATTGCCATCAAAATAAAGTTTGTGCTAGTTTCTGATTAGGGTGTTGCGCATTAGGTGCAAGAAGCCTGGAAATTTGAGCTTTTGGGCTAAATCTGGGACCTTTCTGATGGTTACTTCATTCCCACATTGGTGACCATGCTTTGTAGCTGCCTCAACATGAAGTGATAAGATTCTAAATTAACCCTTCCCCAATTTTGTTTTTTCTTTCCAACTTTACGACGCTCTTTAAGCCTACATTCTGATAAGCTTTCTCTGCTCTAATGTCTTCTTCAGTGGCAGCCAGTGACTATTAGAGTTCTGTAGAGCTCCGTGTTGGAACCGTAACTATTCACTTTATATATTAATTATGTGAATGAAGGAACTGAGGGCATTACTGCTAAGTTTGCAGATGGCTCAAAGATAGATGGAGGGGCAGGTAATGTTAAGGAAACTGGGAGGCTGCAGAAGGACTTGGATAGGCTAGGATAGTGGGAAAAGAAGCCGCAGATGGAATATGAAGTGGGAAAGTAAGAGGCTATGCATTTTGGTCATAAGAATAATGACGTAGACTACTTTCTAAATGGGAAAAGGCTTCAGAAATCTGAAGCATAAAGGGACTTGGCAGTTTTAGTTAAGTCTTCTGTTCAGGTTAACGTGCAGATTCAGTTGGCAGTTCGATAGGCAAAAGCAATCTTAACATTTAGTTCATCAGGGCTAGAATACAAGAACAGAGATGGACTGCTGAAATTGTAAAAGACTCTGGTCAGACCTCATTTGGAAGCATATGAGCAGTTTTTAGGCCACATACCTATGGAAGGATTTGCTGGCATTGGAGGGTGTCCAGAGTTTAGAAGGATGAGGGCAAATCTGATTGAAACTTACAGAATACTGAGAGGCCTGAATCAAGTGGAGGTGGAGATGATGTTTCCACTAGTAGGAGAGACTAGGACCCTATGGCACAGAGTCTCAGAGTGAAGCGAGGATCCTTTATAACTGAGATGAGGAGGAATTTCTTCAGCCAAAGGGTGGTGAATCTGTGGAATTCATTGCTGCAGAGGGCAAATCATTAAGTGTATTTAAGACAGAGATAGATAAGTTCTTGATTGATAGGGGGATCAAGGCTTACAGGAGAAGGCATGAGAACGGGGTTAAGATCATGTCAGCTGTGATCGAATGTCGTAACAGACTCAATGGGCCGAATTACCTAATTCTGCTCCTATATCTTATGGCTTTATGATCTAAGTAGTATTGCTGTTGTCAGCCTGAGTGAGGTAGAATACAGTGAGGGTCTTGGTTTAGAGAGAACACTGTTTTGCCACCTTCTCCTTCTGGATACTTCTCTAATCAGAAGAAACTTCCATTTTAAAATACCACTAATAAACCATCTTTGAAACTCAACATTGCACTTTATTTGATTATGCTACAGTTCTGTTGCAGACAAAGTGAATAGCTGAAGAAGAAGAGAAAGCACTAAATTCATATGAGCTTCAGAAAGCCTCTCACCCACCTCTGAGCACTGACTATTACACCTTGGTCAAGGGATTGCAGCGGTTGTGTTGCTTAAGCTTAGGCATTAGAAATGAAGAAATATCAGCATGGGAATATTCCTTCCCCTCCCTAATTCCATCTGCCTGTTCCATCATTGCATAGCTTTATCTACAATGTCAATAACATTTTCCCCTGCTATTCCTATATCCCTTGATTCATTAATATCTAGAATATCTATTTTTCTTTGTCTTGAACATGCTCAATGACTGTTGACTTCCACACCTGTCCCATGTAGAGAGTTCTGAAAATGTACTTCCCTCTGATTGGAGAAATTCCTCCTTATCTCAGTTCGAAAAGGGTTTTTTTTAATATCAACCAGTATCAATATCTTATCCTCGTAGTAAAAGGGCGATAGGTTAGAAGTGTCCAGCCAGCCAGTCATCTTATGTAATTCAGACGAGCAACACGCAGTAAAATGATGCCAACAGCATATTTATAACTTGCAAGATCTCATGGACGTCAATCCAAGTGTGTTCACATAGCACTGAATGCTCCATGAAGACATGCGCGTGGCACATCAGGGAAAGCAAAGCATTAGTTGCCAGAGTATGGTGCATGATTTCTCTGTATAAAATGCTGTTGGATTATAATGTAAATTAATATTATGTCAAGTTGGCAAAAGATGGGCATCCAACCTTTTGACAGCACTTCAGTGACCAGCATCTGTAACGACAAAATTCACCATTATATTAACTGTTCCTGCAATCTCTATTCAGGTCTGTTGGTACTCAACTGAAAGGTATCTTATCACTTCAAATAGGATGCCCAACCCAACACCATTATCCCGACACCCCTGCCCCTCACACTGCGCCAACTCCCTCCTCGCTTGTGAATGATCTCCTGCAAATAAAATATCTCCAAAGCTGGATTGGAAAAAAGGTATCATAGTCCTTTGTTTTACTGCTGGAGCTTCATCTGTACTGTCAGAAACAGGATAGGTTTAAAGTGACAAATAGATCTTTAAGAGTCATTAGCAGTCAACTTCCTCACCTTTTCTTTTTTCAGGAAGCCTCCCTAAAAAAAACTATTAGAACCTGCTAGAACCTCATTCTTAACCCCTATTTAAGAAAAAAACTCAATTTAGCTTTCTAATTTAGCTGACCACTGAGATTATTATTTCTTTTGTATATTTAAACATTTTGTCCATTTAAAATGTTGATACTATTCAGTATGTCACCTGATAAATTGTACATGTTTGTCAGACCATTCCTTTGTACCACAGCCTTAATGAAGCTGTTAGCATCACCTTGCTTCTTGGAGTCACAAAGTCAAACAGCATGGAATCAGACCCTTCGGCCCAACTTGTCCATGCGAATCAGGTTTCCTAAACTGAACTAGTACCATTTTCTTTGGTTTTCTTCAAGCCTCTTTCAACCTGATCTCAACCTTTTATTTTTCACTCATTCAGGGGATGCGGGCGTCACTGGCTGGGCAGCATTTATTGCCCATTCCTAATTGCCCAGAGGGTAGTTCAGAGTCAACCACATTGCTGTGGGTCTGGAGTCACATGTAGGCCAGACCAGGTAAGGATGGTAGCTTTTTCTTCCCTACAGGACATTAGTGAACCAGATGGGCTTTTCCGACAATTGACAATGGATTAATGGTCATCATTAGATTGTTAATTCCAGATACTTATTGAATTCAAATTCCACCATCTGCCCTGGCGGGATTTGAACCCGTGTCCCCAGAACATTACCTGGGTCTCTGGATTAACAGTCCAGCGATAATATCACTAGAACATTACCTCCCCTTATGCATCCATCTGACTTCTTTTCTCCCTCTTCTGTTTTTATCTTCAGTTTTTTCTTTAATTGTTGCCAGGATAAGGCTGTCAGGTCTTTGTTTCTAATGTCTTTACCTGGCATTTTTACTCTTTGTAACTGTACTGAACGACCTTTGGTTTCCTGACCTTCTACTCTGGATCTAACAGACTCATTTGTTTTTCTGCCTATCCAGCTGCTTCTGCACATCTTCACTCTGTCCACATTTTGAAAGCTGTTGTCTAAATTTTGCCCTCTTTCTTCAGAGTCCAATTCTCACATCACTCATTAAAATTGTAAAATTGCTAAGATTGTAAATATGCTTAAATATGCTGTGTTTTGGGTAGGTTTCACACACTTTGTTGAAAACAGATAAAGCAGCTGAGAGACTTTCATAGTGTAGTTACAACCTACAGTAAATATTGACCCATTTATGGATTAGGTTCTGTACTCTTAAATGGGCCTAAATGATTAACCCTATGCATCTTGGGTATTTGAAGCATTTATTGAAGTTTTGATCCAGGTAATGTTCTAGCTAATAATGATGCAAAATACTATGACAGTTGCTAGAAATCAAAAACAAAAACTAAAAATGTTAGGAATACTCAAGAGTTCTAGCAGCATCTATGGAGGTAGAAACAGAGTGATGACTCAACTGTAGGTAGGAAAGCTAGGTATGAAGTGGATTCAAAAAACCTACAAAAAGATATAGATAGGTTAAGTGAGTGGGCAAAGATCTGACAAATGGAGTATAATGTGGAAAAGTGGAAAATGGTCCATTCCTGCGGATGGAATAAAATAAAATCTAAATGATGCAAGGTCTCAGGGCTCTGAGATGCAGAGGGATTTCGGTGCGCCAGTGTATGAATCATAGAAGGTTAGTATGCAGGTAGAACAAGTTATCAGGAAAGCTTGTAGAATGTTATGATTTATTGTGATGGGAATTGAATGCAAGAGTAAAGTTTATGCGCCAATTATATGGGACATTAGAGAGACCACATTTGAGTACTGTGTGCAATATTGTTCACCATACTTATGGAAGGATGTTAATGCATTGGAAGAAGTTCAGAAAAGGATTGCCAGATTAATACCTGGAATTGCTTTATGAGGAAAGGCTAGACTGGCTAGGCCTGTATCCTCCAGAGCTTTAAAGATTCAGAGGTGACTTACTTGGAAGATATTAGTTCCTCTGGGGACTTGACCAGGTGGATGTTGAAAGGATATTTCTTCTTGTGGGAGGATGTCGAACTGGGGCTCATCATTTAAAAATAAGTGGTCGTCTACTTAAGACAAATGAGGGAATTTTTTTTCTCCCAGACAATTGTGAGCCTTTGGAATTCCCTTCCTTAAAAGGCAGTGAATATAGAATCTTTAAATATTTTAAGGCAGCAGGAGATAAATTCTTGATTACCAAGGGGACAAAATCTTATTGGGGATACGTAGGAATGTAGAGTTGAAGATAAAATCAGATCAGCCATGATCTTATCGAATGGTGGAGCAGGCTAGAAAAGCCAAGTGGACCACTCTTGTCCCCTGTTGATAAGTTTGTACATGTTTAAGGTCAATTGCTTTTTGAAAAGTGAATTCAGTTTTTCTTCTTCCTTAGATCCTTCTAGACCTGCTGAATATTTCCAGCATTTTATTTCTTTTATTTCAGATTTTTAGCTAATTAATGTTGTTTTTATCATGAAAATGTCTTTCTAATATTTGCGGTGTCATCTTCAAAGAAATATTACGAGCATATGCATTTTTGTCACCTGCCAAATTAACATTACCTTCATCATGGCTTATTAAGAATCCATTTTGAAATGAATGAATGCTAAAAAAAAGAGAGTGATGCCACTTGTAGTTTGCTATATGTTAGTCTATGTAATATATAGCAGAGAAAGTCGGATCCTTTGAGATAGGTGTCTCAATGTTTATTTACAACAGTAACTATTTACAAGGCTACAATATCACAGGTTTATACACACAGTCTGCATTTTGTACTTACTGATATTATTGTCCATTTCATATACATAGCTGACTGAGAGCACTACATTTACTCCATGGTGCAGAGAGACTGACCAAAGATGATGTTGGTACCTTTATACTGAGATATTATGTGTTATGATGTCATTTCACTGTTAAGGGTAGAAGCCTTGTCTGATGTGGAATCTTTGCCTCTATAGAACAAACATTTTTTCCTGACTTTATTCATTCCATTGGGCTTCCTAATGTTAGCTTTTTATAAACTTAGCTCATTTTTTGTAAATGTGATGGCAAGAGGCATTTTAGATAGATGCATCAAAGCAGGAAGCTTTGCTCACAGATCAATGGTCAGAGAATCAGAACAGAGATGTTTTCCTATTCTCAATGTATGACAAGTTCAAGCGTACCTTTCCTGCTGGGATTGCAAAATTCACTCTGAAAACATTTCCAAATATTGCATAATATAAAGACAATAACTGTAGCTCGAAAAGGAAACAATAGCTGAGTATGTATGAAGGAAGAAGCATTTTCTGGAAAATTTTAAAAGTGTAAATAAATTTGATCCATATAAAGTTTGTATATCCTGGGTGTAATGAAGTGTGTGTGTTTTTTATGTATGTATATCAGTTTTTTAAGAGTTTGGATTTCAAACTAGTAGCATTTTGTTGTTTTTTTAATGTGAATTTGTTTAATAATTAACTAGTTTTCTGGAACCATGATTTTAAACCAGTACTGTATGTGTCAGACATGAGCATCCTCCTGAAGGGTGAATGGAAGTTTATTTATATTGTGAGATTTTATGACAGGAGAAGGAAAGGAACTTTAAGTCATTAGCTTAACAAAAGCTAGGACGAGCAAGTTTTTTTTTGATTCGTTAAAAGCTTCCAAATTCAATTCAAAGGAGACCTGACTGAAGTCAGATGTAAGAATAGACTTTCCGAGAAAAAAAGAGTTGTTCAGAGTAGTTAAGGGAATAAGTCATCTCAGTTTAAGGATTTTAGCTGATAAAAATTTCCACACCAGCAGTGTTTTGTTAAAAATCTGCATTTTTTAAAATTTAAAGCTGAGAAAGTCTAAGGTCTCAATAGTGTGAGGATTCAGGAAGAATGTCATCCCCACTCACAAGACAGGAATCGAGGAAAGAAAAGCTGTTGAAGTCAAACCTACAGGAAATGAAAGTTTGAGATAACAAGGTGTGGAGCTGGATGAACACAGCAGGCCAAGCGGCATCAGAGGAGCAGGAAAGCTGACGTTTCGGGTCTAGACCCTTCTTCAGAAATTCAAATGAAACCTGACTGAAGTCAAATGTAAGAATAGACTTTCCGAGAAAAAACAGTTGTTCAGAGCAGTTAAGGGAATAATGAATGAAAGTTTCTCTGTTTTTTTTAAAAGTAGCAGTGAAGTGATGGTCATCAAAGAATCCCTACAGTGTGGAAACAGGCCATTTGGCCCAACAAGTCCACACTGCCCCTCTGAAAAGCATCCCACCCAGACCCACTATCTTACACCTGATTTCCCCATGTCTAACCTAAACATCCCTGAGCACTATCGGCAAGTTAGCATAACCAATCCACCCTCCAAGCACTTCTCTGGACTGATGGAGCACCCAGAGGAAACCTACACAGACATGGAGAGAATGTGCAAACTCCACACAGTCACCTGAGGCTGGAATTGAACCCAGGTCCCTGGTGCTGTGAGGCAGCAGTGCTAACCAGTGAGCCACCATGCCACCCTATGATGGTGTTGGGGAATAAATGGGATTTTGTTTTGCTGTATGTTTTGAATCTTTCAAACTGTTACAGTTAGATAGCTTTTTCTTAATTTCTCCTGCGTACAATAGTTATTGTATGTTCCATTGAAAGCCACAATGTTTTTTTTCAAATCAATTAAGTCAGCTTTTTTTCTGGGATCTGACTTATCTAGTCATAACATCAACTGGGATCATAACATGGGATGTTTTCTGTGATTACGGACACTGAAGAGAGGGAGATGTCTACATGAATTCCATTTAGAAATGTACTGTAATAAAGTTAATTGTATCATGTTCATGTTATGCAGTGGAAAGCACATATTTCAGATCACGAGGGGATTTGGTCTCCTTCCAAAGTCTTTTGATGGTACTCAGGGTGAGTGAGTGAGTGACAAATGTCAGCCTCGGCTCAATGATGATAACATTCTTTACTCTGAGTCATACAGATGAGTGCTTAATCCCACTTTATAGACTTGACAATTAAACCAAGGCTAAAATTTTAGTCAAATGCCAAGGGAGCTCTGTACTGTTGGAGATGCTGTCTTTCTGATGATATTTTAAAAAAGATGATCAGCTGCCCTCGTGAAAGATCTTGTGGGTCTGTTTGAAACAAAAGTGCAATTTGAGGAGACTGCAGGAGAGGGAATATTTACAAAAGTTCATGTTTTAATAGTGCATCCACGGAGCTGCATAACAGATGTGCAGAGTGGGGAGAGCTTTTCTCTTAAGCAGTGCATCATATGAAGAAGAATTGAGGTCCACCACCTTGATGAATTAAAATGGTCAGTCCTGGACCTAGAAAAGAACCTGTATGATAAAATTATTTGGATAGCCTAAATGTTCCTGTGTTTCTTGGCACTCATGAGAGGTTAGTGTTTCACCAAGTGTTCATGAAATAGTTGGAAACAATAATCTTTCTCTTGTTTCAGAACACTGACCAAATTGTGCAACATGATCCATTGTGTCTGTTTTTTCTTCTGGGTTTTCTCCCTCTTTGGCAAAAAGGCTGTAGTGGGGTACTTTGCCTGTCAAGGGATGGAAAACTATCTTCTTGAGATAGTACTTTGTTTTAGCATTATCACATGCAGAGTGAGATGATAAAGAAGTTCACCCAATAACTAAATTCTTACCTATGGAGACATTTTGATAATATTTGTCAAATATGATGCCAAAGTGAATTTTCTTTAATGAGAAAGAAAATCTGGCTGAGTTCAGCTGATATTTCTAATGAGGGGATGTAAAATGGGCTAAAAGTGCAAAGTTCCCTCATCAAATTCTGATTGCATGCAGCAATGTATGACTTGAAGTTTGCAGCTTTGAAGGGCATGTCTCATTAAATAGATGAAGACCTTATAACCATTTTCTATCTCATGACAGTATCCAACTGACTCTACAAAGCCAAATATTAGCTGATTTATCCTGAGCAATGTCATGGAGTATGTCTACCTTCTCAGTGAAAAGACAGATATTTATTTACAGTAATTTTGTTTTAGGAATTTATGAGTATTTAATAAAACATTTATACAGAATTGGTTTCAATCTATTTCATCTTCTGAAACCTCCTGATTCTGATGTTTGTTTGCTTGGAGAGTTGGAACGGGAAAAATAATTGCGTGACATCAGCTATAAGCAAAATCATGTTTCTTCTGTTTAAAAACAAACCACAGTGCTTAGAATCAAACATCAGAGTGAGTAATTAGTAATACAATTTTTGGAAGGAGTAAATAAAACATTTAAAATAAATAATAAACATTTCCAACAGCCTTAACAAACTATTATGCAGAAACCTGGTCAGTAAAACCACCAAGTAGGATGGAAGTTCATGGTCAGTCAGAGATGTTAAGGGTAGCAATTTCCTCACTCATCCAAAGCTCCCCTGACTCAAAGCAGAGTTTCTGCCTGGCCCAAGTATGAAGTGAGATGGACACAAATATTGAATAACTGTTCAAATATCATTAAAATTGAAGCATATTAGTTATTTCTATGTTGTGGACAATCATATGAATTGGTGAATTGGAGTTAGTTCCAAGCTACTATAACATAATTTTGAAACTTGTTGACATTGTTGTATAACATGGCATATCTCTATTATGGAAGTGCCTTTTGTTCATTACATAGTTCTAACTCCATGCACTTCAAATGGGGAGTTCTAGCAAGTTTACCCCTTATCAGGGCTGAATTAATGTCGACATCCATTTTCCTATAGGTATGAACCTCAATATTTTGGCAGTATTAAAACTGACATGACCACAAACTACAGCCTCTTCTCACAATTTTGCAGTGCAGTGTATTGATGCACTGATTGATTTCTTGCTGTCCATTGAGAGATAGATGTGCATACATGATAGCAACAAGCCTTATCCTGTTGGGAATAAGTGCTGTTTACTTTTGCAACCTCTTGAAAATGGGCCTGCCCTGCTCCAATTTACCTCCTCCCAAATTGTAATGTGAACTTTCCACACGGATTGACTAATCTATACTGTGTGCTTCGTCTTTCCACATTGCAAACTGAACATCAACTTCCATAGGACTGTCAAGTCTTATGTCAAATATTAACTTTGTTTTAGCCAATTGGTCCTTTTGTTCTTTTTTCCAGCTTTACAACACTCTTTTGCAATAGTTTGAACCTGGTCATTTTTTAAAAAATAAAATCTGGAAGAGATAAAGATCAGAATTTATTCGACGGTTTCCGTCAGCAAGATGTTTTGGTTTGACTCTGTCCTTAGAGGAGCAGCTTTCAAAGCTGGCTTGGCTGGAACGCTCCTACATTAACACGCTGAGCATCAAAGTGAGTTCGGCTCATTCCGCACTAAAGGGTATTCGGCTCTTTCCGCCAGCTCCATTGCCTGCTATAACCAGCAGCTTGTCCGCTGGAAGTTCCAGTCTCTCTGTAGCTCACTTGCAGCTGTCAGGTCTCTTGTTCCAAAATGTGAGAGAGAGAGAAACAAATTGTTACACAGGGAAGGAAGTCTTTCCTCTACAACACTTAGCAATAAGCTGCAAGAAACTGCGACCTTCACACTCAGCGTCAGGACGCAGAGGTAGTTTTTAAACTTTATGTTTGCTTCCCCCGCCACCCCTCACTCACTGCGCACTCTGGGTTGAAATGTTCTTCCTGGTCTTTGAAGTAGTTATGTGTTTCTCTCAATAGCAGGAAGCCTCTGGTACCTGCTGCATTAAACTGATGTAATAACTGCTGGTTTGCAATAGGTGGGGCAGTGAACACTGAACATTCAAATTTTCTGTTTGCTCAAGGTAATTGGAGTCTTTCTGTTGACAGGAGTGTAATATATGGCAATAGGCTATCCACTCTTTCGCTATTCTCTCACAACTATTTTCATTTAATTTTCCAATCATGTCGAGTTGGTCCAAGCAGGTGGAGTAAAAGAGATGTTGAGTATATGTTTATCTCTATGCATCACCTCGATGACTGAAATGAAAGTTTTGAGTCAGTAAACTTGTTTTCAGGTTTTTTTTTTACTTTTTCTTCTCATGCTTTTCTAATAAAACATCTTTTGAGTAAAATGTGGGCTGTTAATGAGATTGTTGACAGCTCCAGAAACTACACTGTTGGAGCATGGGTCTTAGGACCAGGTTTAAGGTAGTTAGCACTAATCTGCCATTTAATAAGATTATGACTGGGCAGTCCTTGTGGTGCAGTGATAGTGTCCCTACCTCTGAGTTAGAAGCTCTGGGTTCAAATCCCACCTTTGGATGTGGGGCCAAGAAACATGAGTGCACCCCAAGCAGGTTGATTATAGGGGATTTGTGCATTGGTAGTGTCTGTGTCTCTGGGCCAGACCTCTCTTCTGCCCAGATGCCATTACCGTTTGAACAGGTTGATTAAAAAATAATAACATCTGGCTGTTGTGTCACCCCCACTTTCCTATCTGCATCCCCCACGACTCCTTTGTGTATCCAAAATATCTAATGTGAATAAATTCAAAAATATGGCCATGAAAATGTTAACCCACCAAAACATTCCTCTGATGATAATTACCTCACCATCATCAGCTTATTCTAAATGAGAATGTGGGATTTGAAACATAAACTGGTTCAGAGATGGGGACACTACCAATGCACAAATCCCCTCTCATCAACCTGCTTGGGGTGCACTCATCTTCCTTGGCTTGAGGGGACGGATGGCCGACTTCTGCTCCTGCTTCATTTGTGTGTATGGAAGGGGACCTTCACATTGAAGTAGGAGATACCCTGATTGAGAAGGAAATTTCCTGACATACTGACACGTTTTAAAATACTAAAGATTAACATTTACTAGAAAATTATATTCACTGTTGAAGTTAAGGCTAATTCATTTAGTTTATTCTTCTCTCCTTTCCCCTCTTCCTGAAGGTTTTTACTTTTTAGGGCTCAGGTGGCAGTCACCTCCCAGAATCCTTGCCAAGGTGATTATTATTAACCGATAAATGTTGTCATTCAGTGTGACAATGGGATATCCAAGTTCAATCTATCCTCATCTGGCAGTGCACACTCCTGTTTTCAGGAAGAGCTGAAGAATTCCCCACTTCTTAACTCAGAGGTTATCGAGAACTTTCAAAAGATCTCTGGTGTCGTGAATTCAATTTTGTACTTTTCCTGATCCTGTTTGGAGTAGTTACTCACTCTACAATTCTCTAAAGCATTTCCGAAAAAGAAAAGTTTAAGATTACCTAAATGAAAAACCAAAGCCAATTGTCCAGGAGAGGATGATAAATATTGAAAAGAGTAGGGGGTAAGATGAAGTAAATTGAGAAGCGGCAAAAAGAATATGACATTGGGGACAAATGACGGGAATGGAGTAGCAAATAGTTTGACAATTATCTCACGGCATATTGTAAAGGAAAACCAGCAAAACTTGGGAATGATGGTACTTCGAACTGGAGTTCCATTTTAAAATTTACAAGAGTAGATCGGACCAGTCCCATCATTTCTAAATGCTACTGTTATTTTTCCCTTCTGAAGGAATATTCTTAACATATAAGTAATTTTGACTCTGTAACTAATGGGAAACAGTCAGCATAAATGTGTCATTTTCAGGTTGGCAGGTTAATCTATGGGGTGCCACAGATCAATGCTGGGGCATCTAATATTTACCATCTGTAGTAATGACTTGATTGAAGGGACAGAGTGTATTGCAATCAAAGTTGCTGACGACGCAAAGGAAATCAAATTGTGAAGAGAATGCTAAGTCCGCAAAGGGATATAGATAGGTTAAACAAATGGGCACAAGTTTGACAGGTGGCATATGAGGTGGGAAAATGTGGAGTTGTCCACTTTGGCAGGAACGTAGAAGCAGAATATTATCCAAATGGAGACAGGATACTGTGGCACAGAGAGGTCTGGGTGCTCTTCTTCAAAAAGCACTAAAGTCAAAATGCAGAGATAGCATGTTATTATTTAGAAAACCGAAGGCTTCATCTGTCTTACAATGGGTTGGAATAAAGGTAGGGAATTCTTGCTAAAGTTGTATGGGGCACAGAATACAGTTTTGGTCTGCTTATTGAAGGAAGGAGAAGTTTCATTCAGTGGACTCCTGGGATAAAGTAATTGACTTATGAGATATAGGTGATCAGGTGGGGCCTGCACTCATTGAAATTTAGAAGAATGAGGTTGTTCTTATTGAAATGTGTTAGATTCTGAGCATGCCTGACAGGATAAATGCTCAGAGGATGGTTCCCGAAGTGAGGGAATCTCTAAAAAGGGCACAGTTTCGAAGAGGAGGCAAGGGCCTAGTGGTATTATCGCTAGAATATTAATCCAGAAACTCAACGAATGTTCTGGGGACCCGGAAGATGATGGAATTTGAATTCAGCAAAAGTCTGGAATTAAGAGTCTAATTATGACCATGAATCCATTGTTAATTGTTGGAAAAACCCATCTGATTCACTAGTGTCTGAGTCCTTGAGGGAAGGAAATCTGCCATTCTCAACTATGACACCAGACACACTGCAATGAAGTTGACTCTTAACTGACCTCTGAGCAACTAGATTTGGGCCATAAATGCTGGCCTAGCCAGAGACACCCACATCCTGTGAACAAACAAGTACAAAAAGTTCCATCTATTAAGATGAGGAATGTTTTCTGTCAGCAGGTCGTTAATCTTTGGAATTCCCTCACCCTGTGATAAGTGGAGGCTGAGTCATTGAACTGAATGAGATAGATTTTTGATGTACAAGGGAATCAAGGTTTATGTGAGACAGGTAGGAAGGTGTAACAAAAACAAAAATTGCTGGGCAGACTCAGCAGGTCTGCCAGGATCTGTGGAGAGAAAACAGAGTTAACATTTCAGTTCCAGTGACCCTTCTTCAGACCACCTGTTAGTTTAGGCTACAGTCAGATTTTTTTGAAAGGCTTGAGGGCTGAAATGCCTACTCATCCTCCTGTTTCTTATGATGAGAGACAGTGCATCCACTGAGAATGTTTACCAAGACACCAGGGCATGGAGAAAATAGTTATGACTGAAGTGACATACTTAACATTTTATTTGAAGCACATAATTGTAACTGCAAAAACTCAAGTTAAAACATTAAGCATCAGAAAACCATCTGCTAAGAATAAGCAAAGGCAAAACATGTTTCTCAATTATGATCGAAGCATTTGTTCTGATTTTAATCAACCTGCTCCAGCTATGTAAAAGTAAAGTCATCATAGTCCTGCTCTCTCATTAGAGAGAGACAACTGATAGTGGTTTAACCTGAGGCTCACCATGCTGCAGGTGAGGGGAGAAGTTGAGAAAGATGGATCTTCATGGTAGCCTCAGTGAGTGCAGTAAATGAACTTGTGCTGTTGGCTCCATACTGCATTGCAAACCAGCCATCCAGAGTGTGCACTGGTCAAGGATCATGTACCTGTACTTTCGGATGGTTGTACCTTCTCTGATGTCTCATGCAGTTCCACTGCTGCTGCTGTTGCCTCACCTTCCAGTTGACCTTTTGACAGAGACGAGAGGTATTAAAATGCTGCACTATCCCCAGCTCCGCCTGCCTCTTGTGTAGCTGGAGCTCCCTGTGTTCCTCACTGGCCATCCATGTGCCATGGTAACACTCATCAGGAGTTTCAGTGGCGGCTTTTGTGAAGTTCCTGGCTCTGTGGGCTCCACATCTGCCTCAAAACCAGTGACAGGCTGTATTGCTCCATCATTGATAGGGTCAGTACAATAATCAATCAGCTTCTGCCTCCAGTCCTTCTCTACTGTTTGACATTGTGAACCCTTCTGCAACCATAGACGTGCACAGCGTCACTTGTCCCCCATAGGCCAGCTGCACTCACCATTTCTAAGCCAGTTCCATTATCCAGCATTGCATCAATGGGAGGCTTGCTGCAAGGGATCATTTAGTGTTGACAAAGCAGTGTTCAGTGCTGGCTGACCAGAGACCCCTGTTGTAAGGTTACTCTGCATTTTGCAGTGAACCCTGGTCATGTGCACTGCCTGGGATAGCAGCATCTTCCCATATTTTATTGTTAATTTTTGTGACACTCAGGACTGTGAACTTGACGTTGATAATGTCGGACCACACCAGGTCACTGAATTGCTTGAAGTGCTGCACCTATGTTTGTGCATTCACTCTGTTGCTCCTCAGTTCCTTGCCACTCCAACACCAGTCATAGCAACTTCCTGCTCCTATGATATTGTTTGGCCTGCTGTGTTCATCCAGCTCTGCACCTTGTTGTCTCGGATTCTCCAGCATCTGCAGTTCCTACTATCTCTGATGAAGTTCAGTGTACGTTTCCTCCCACTGACTGGGAAGAGGAGCCCTTTCCTTGCTGCCTCCAGGAGCACCTGCATGGACGTGTCTTTGATCCTGGAACCTTCTCCTTACTGCTGTGTGTGTGTGTGTGTGTGTGTGGACTTTGTTACAATTAGTGCATTTTCTTTTAAGTAAAGTGCCTGCAATCCAGCGCTTCCTATTGCCTAGCACCCATTACTAGCTGCCTCTCAAACCTTGAGCTGTTAGTTGAACAGTGAAGACAAAGTCTCCTTTAGCATTCTACCACCCACCCTGTGACCCGGACAGCAATCTGATGTCAGGAATTTCTTCCTTCTGGTAAAATTCTGTAGGGTCTTAGCTCAGAATAAAATGGCCAGTTTGGCAAAATAGTGTACGGTGACAGTTGAACACACCATATTAAGGAGTGAATGCCTTAAAGAAAAGAAAGAAGGAGTTGGCAGAGGAATTGAATCAATTATAGTCTAAATTAAGCAATACAGGTTTCATCTGTTTCTTGCCTCATAGATGCCAGCACGTTTAGGGACAAATCAAAACAATGGTGAGGCAAATCCTGTCATTTCATCGGTACAGGGATATTTGTCACTGCTTTTAACCTCCAAATTTGGCTTATACGATTAAGGTTTTTATTCTTCATTTAAAATTCAAACAAGTCTTCAAAAGACTATTCCACTATTTCTTGTACATATAACTGTAAGAGATGGGATTAATATTTATGTTTTGAAACATGATAATGAACAGAAATACTCCTCATTTTGATGAAAATATTGGATTCCAAAGAATAATAACTTAATTTGCTTCATGTTGCATGTCTTCATTCTGTGGAAGCTGTTAAAGTTCAAGTATACCCATGGATTAAAATATCATACAGCTCAAACAGCTACTTGTGTGGTATTAATAGAAGATCGGGCAAAGGTGAACGAATTACAGGGTTGTCTATGGATATTAATGGATGCAGAAGCCTTGCCAAGTAACAGTCTGTTTATTCAATTATTCAATTCCCAACTGATTTCACCCCCACCTTCCTCCCAACACCCCATAACTCCCCCAAGCTGTCACTGTTTTTGCTTTGAATCTATTGAGAGAAGTCATAGTGCATCCTTGGAGAGAAATACCTGAGCAGTGTAGCACTTTGCTGAAAATCAGCATGAACTCTTGAAAGGAATATAAATTAGAAAAACTGAATTAGCTTGCATTTCTTGAGCAGTGTGTGAGCAGCTTTGTCCTTTGATTACTTTGGTAAATACAGAAATACTTGCGTTCAAAGCCCCTGATGTATATGGTCCAAGGTGGGAACTAACCCAGGCCTGGTGGGTGCCAGGACCTGAGAAGCATTGGAGTGGCTGCCGGTTGAGAGGCCACTGAGGCTGCCATTCAAGAAAGGACAGTATTCCCCGCCTAGATTTTCTGGCCCATCAAAAGGTCCATTACCAGCAGCTTCAGCATTGCAGCCATTAGCAATGGCCACTGTTAGACTGCAGCGTGAAAGAGCGGGTGCCTTAAGTGCCTTTGAGAGAAAGTAGGTTTTTGTTTGGGAAATTTGAGGCCAGATAGGCAGGATGTGGGGATGGATTGAAGGACATATTGCAACTATGGAGGGGAGTGTGCATTTTTCAGTTCAATACTTTGGGAAGTGATGTTGAAAACCATGGATCATGGCCAAGAACTTTCACTCTGTGTACATTATGTGTCCCCTAATTCTGTCATTTCAAAACATTTATGTATCATATGTGCTATAAGATTGAGACATCATGTCAGCATATGAATTATTGATATAAAACAATCTGCTGTTGCCCTGTCCTCACATCCAGTGGATGGGCCATTGACTTTCAGTGCATTTGCTCACATTTATGGGCAAAGTGCTGTAATCATTTGTCATTGTCTTCTTTGGGATAGCTGACCAGGAGACCCTCCCATTCTCACCACCTACCAGCAGGTGTATCAGACGGATTTACAGGCTGACAATCAACTTGTTTGACAATGTAACAAATCCACTTTCCATGGACAACACATCCTGATGTGGCACCTGAACTCTGAGCTTCTGCGCCATAGGATCTCCTTAAATAGATATAGTGTCAAACAATGAGTCATAAAGTCATAGAGATGTACAGCACGGAAACAGACCCTTCAGTCCAACTCATCCATGCTGACCAGATTCTACGTTAATCTAGTCCCCTTTGCCAGCGTTTGGCTCACATCCATCTAAACCCTTCCTATTCCTGTACCCATCCAGATGCCTTTTAAATGTTGTAATTGTACCAGCCTCCACCACTTCCTCTGGCAGCTTATTCCATACACGTATTTCCCTCTACACGAAAAAGCTGCCCCTTAGATCCCTTTTAAATCTTTCTCCTCTCACGTTAAACGTATGCCGTCAAGTTTTGGACACCCCTACCCTGGGAAAAGACTTTGACTATTCGCCCTATCCATTCCTCTCATGATTTTATAAACATCTATAAGGTCACTCTTCAACCTCCTATGCTCCAGGGAAAGTCATTCCAGCCTATTCTAGCTCAAACCCTCCAACCTGGCAACATCCTCGTAAATCTTTTCTGCACCCTTTCAAGTTTCACAACATCTCTCCTATAGCAGGGAGGCAAGGATTGAACACAGTATTCCAAAAATGGCCTAACCAATGTCCTTTACAGTCGTAACATTACCTCCCAACTCATATACTCAATGCACGCTGACAGCTAACCACTTAGATACATAAGTTATTATATGAAATTCACATTTTTTTCAATGCATAAAAACCTAAAAGAAAAGCTCAGTTCTTACAAATGAAACAGTGCCGCAATATCAAAATTGATCTAACTCCCCTGATGGTTGACACAATCTCAAAAACACAACTTCTCTTTCAAAGGCAGCTGGCTTAGAATATTGATAGGTGCACGGGTTTTTCAATGAAATGCAATCCATACCTTGAGAGTAAATAGGGCTTGGATAAAATTTTCATCTGAACAGTGCTGTTATTAGAATGTTAACCTTGATTTTTGAGCTCGGGCTCTGGAATGAGATTTGAACCCACGAACTCGGACTCCGAGTGGGAATGTTATTGCTGAGCCACAGTTGACACTGTGACATCAATCTGCTATACCAGTCAAACAAATGATACCAATGACCTTATGGAAACAACACAAGGTTTAGCCAGCATTGAAGGTTTATAGCCACTTACGTACACAGCATTAAGCTTAACAATGACTTCCACATTTGAGCCAAAATGTAAAGCAAAAAAAATGATGCAAGAAGCTGTTGCAACATCATTTACTATTGCTTGTTGAAATCTACAATATTTCTGCCTTGCAGTGAAAATAAGTTTTAATATATATTTTGTGGATATTTTCAAATAATATATTTTTGTAGTGTTTCATTATTTGATGTTACAATATTTAAAATTAGCTTTATAGAAAATGTTATTTGCTTTGTGTTGGTAGAGGAGATATATATGTTGAAAGCAGCTGATCAATCTCAAATCTCTTGAAGTGCCCGAATTGTCTTTATTCAGTTTGTTCAAGACCACTGCGGTGCACACCTTGAAGCCTCATGGGCCATACCCAAAGTTTAAATCAACTGTGCTTTAGTCCGCATGTGGAGTGGGTTCTAGCCTCTTTAGTTCCTGTAATTTGGGACTTATCTCCATCACTGCAATAATCAGGCTAAGACAAACTTTTACAAAACCTCCAAACCTATTAAAATCAAAAAGGTCAAACCAATGAGTTAAGAAATGTAAGCACAAATGATTTGCTGCATATGGCCCATGGGCTGTAATTTGGAGGTCCCTGTTCACATAAATTTCCTCGCAAATTTCTTTTGACACCAGCTGAACCTGCAATGCAATGCATTAGAAATTAGTTTCCAGTCTGGTCAGTACAAAAATTAGCTCAACCATTATAAGATGGAAATCAAACTCAAGCATAACAACATTAAGGGGAATATTAAATAACGGATTTACTTTTGGAGGTTTTATGGATTGCATAAAGACATTATTGCCTTACTTTCTGATGCATTCTCTACCACAAAACTACACTGTTAATTTGTGACCACTATGCAATTACAAAATATTATATCTATCCAAAAGGCTCCCTTATTATTTCTGAATGAATCTCAAGGCCACAGAGCTTAGGCCCAATGAATAACTCTTTGAAGCACAATCCCTGCTGTGAAGTGGGCAAGTATTTGTTCCTTTCTTTATCAGACAAGTAGATGCTTGACGCAAGTATGCTGGGTGACATATCCTCTGGTTTAAGATCCCCACACCTGGGCTGCCTGGTGTGGGCTATGTAAAAGGATCTGTTCCCTCCTCTTGCTTTTTTGACCATGGTTGAGATTGGGAAATTGCCAGCAGAGGGATGTTTGTGTTGTTTAATGTTTTTACAAAGATCTGTGAAGATATTTGTGTTGTAGCCATCTAATAACTCTCTGTACTGCAGTATTATACAGCCCAACGGAGGGAAAAGGAACAAATTAGAGGCCTTGGCCTGGGACCCAGCCCTGTCCATGGCCCCTGATCCAAGTGCAGCCTGGTTATTGCGGGCTGATCTACTGCTGTCCTGGGATATACAGCTCAAACATATCATACCATCTAAATTTTTTACTCAATAGATCTGTCACAAATGAATTATCTTATAGATAAGCAATGATATCGTAGCCATTTTTGTTTCACAAATTTGATGAGTTATTGATGCTCAATATTATAAATTCTTTGGCGTTCTCTGTCCAAAAGGTTGTGGAGGCTCAGTTCTTGAGTATGTTCAAGACCGAGATCAATAGATTTCTACATATTAAAAACATCAAAGGATATGACGATTGTGCAGGAAAATGGTGCTGAGGTAGAAGATCAGCTGTAATGTCATTGAATGTGAGAATGGACATGACAGGCTGAATGGCCCGCTCCTACTTCTATTACTTACGTTCTGTAGACAAAAGATTTGATTGTAGTTTTACACTAAAAGAAACTTCTTCATTCTCATTGCACAATATATATACTGTTCAATCACTACTTTCAGTCTTCAATGTGGGTGCTGTTGGTGCATTAATTACGTGATTATCTTGTCAACTATCAATGTAAAGAGGAGTTAAGAATGGATTAAAGGAATGTTTATAAAGTTAACAGAGATGTAAAGCAGTGATTGATATTAAAGATAGTCAAGTCAAAAAGAAACATCTTTTCCACCAGGAAGTGGTCCACATGTGGTGTACTTGAGACCCTGAGGGAAAAGGAGAGGGTGGGTCCTGTTAGGTTGTTCCCTGAGCAGACCGTCAAATTAATTTGGCAGGATGTCTCATCACCAGAACTTTGTAACAAGCACATCATTTAGCTAGTGGTGAGAAGGGCATTATCTGTGAGATCCTTCGCGTATGCCCGGACTCTCTGTGCCACCGCCCACTGCCCTTGAAGCAGCTGCAGAGGGATAGAAACTGTCACACATCTCCTGCTGGAATGTACCTTTGCAAACTAGGTCTGGAGAGAGATGCAGTGGTTCTTGTCGAGGTTCATCCTGAACACGTCTGTGACAAAGGACTTTGTGCTCTATGGCCTGTTCCCTAGGACGCAAACTGAGACAAATATCAACCATGCCTGGAGGATTGTCAACTTGGTAAAAGATGCTGTTTGGTCTGCCTGAAACTTGCTGGCCTTCCAGAGCAGGGAGTTAACCCTGACTAAGTGGTGCAGACTGGCAAAGTTCAATGTCCAGGATTATGTGCTGAGGGATGCGCTGAATCTTAGGGCGGCTGCCGCCGAGGTACAGTGGGAAAAGGCACACTATTTAAAGTCTTTCAGTCAAAATTAAATGGGGGTCCATTCAGTTACTGGACCATCCTGATGCCTCAAATATATGTAAATATAATCTTGTACAAGTAAGAAATGCCTTTGGTTTGTTTGTTGGGTAAAATCAAACTCCAAAGTTTGTTTCTTTGTTCATATGCTACTGTATAGAACTGAACTGCTTTAGAATCTATGTAGGTATATAAACATTTTTTGAATATAGTATATATTTGAAATAAAAAAAATCTCAGAATCTGAAATACGCTGCTTGGGAGGGTATTTGAGGCAAGTAACCACATTACCTTTGAAATTGACTTGGACGCGAACACCTGAAATGTCATGACATTCAAAACCAAGTGTTGGAAAGTGGGTCTCGTGTAGATTTAGAGAGGTTTTGTTGATGCAGACTGAATGAACCAAAAGGCCTCTTCTGTACTATGTGATTCCATGAGTGATGATTAATATTCTGACCCTGTAATGTTCACACTCACGGATATTAATCTATGATATTTCGTGATTATTTTGTTTTGTAAGGTCTGGAAGTAAAAGCCCTCAATATGGACAAGTTGGCTGACCAACATCATTGAATTTCATTGTTCTATAGGGTGTGCTACAAATAACTCTTTTTATGAATAATTTTAGCAAACCTGTTTGTTTTTTTTCCACCATTGCAAATTGTACTGTTCATTATTCTTTCTCCTGGTATGCAGTGGTTGAAACCTGCCAAGTCATCGCTTTCTCTCCATCGGCCACATCCTTTGCTTACATAATCAAACTGTACTAAAATACTCTGTTGATATTAGGGAGAGTTTCTATGAAAGGTGTGTAAAATTTATTAAATCACAGTGTTTATGGAAACTTGCATGGAAAGAATTCGCTGCAGACTGCAGTCTCTCCAATGGGTGCCATTGGAGATTGACAGGAGTAAAGATGAGGTGAAACTTAATAATGTGCTTTTCAAATCCCCAGGGACAAAAACTATATGTAAAAAACTACACAAGAAGGGCAATATTTTAATTTTTTTTATATAAAAGAAGCAGGGCCACAGACTTCAGCAAAAAGTTTCTAGTTGCTGCTTTATAGTTTTTGTATATTTCAGGCTACCAAACCAATGATTACTTAACCGTGTAGGAACATAACATAGCAATAGGAGCAGGCCATTTAGCCCCTCAAGCCTGTCATTCAATAAGATTATGGCTGATCTGTGGCCTAACTCCATATACCTGCTTTGGGCCCATATTTCTTGATCCCCTTACTTCATTAAAAAATTGTCTATCTCAAATTTAAACTTAACAATTGACTGCAATTTGAGGAAGAGAGTTTCAAACCGCCACCACTTTATGCGTATAGAAGTACTTTCCAATGTCTGTCCTGAATGGCCTGGCCCTAGTTCTTAGATTATGCCCCTGGCTTTGCAAATATTTAACCAATGGAAACAGTCTATCGATTCAGTCTGGCCCTGTTAATATCCTGAAGTCCTTGATTAGATCACCCTGTAACCTTCTAAATTCTACAGAATAAAGGGCTAATTTGTCTCATCTCTCCAAATTATTTAACCCCTGAACTCCAGGTATCATCCTTATAAACTTGTGTTGAACTCAGTCCAGGGCCAAAACATCCTTCCTGAAGTGTGGTGCCCGGATCTGCTCACAGCACTCTTAAGTGGGGTTTTGTACACTTCAGCATAACACCCATATAATCCAGCTCTTTAGATATGAAGGCCAGCATTCCATTAGCCTTCTTGACTATTTTCTGTGCCTATTCATGGCATTTTAAAGAGGTATGCATTTGAACCCCCAAATTTTGTTGAACACCTACTGTATTTAACTCTGTGTCTTCTACAAAATGCCCTGATCCATCCTTTTTCGAACCTCACACTTGGTTGTATTAAAATCCATCTGCTACAGCTTTGCCCCTTCGCCTAATCTATCAGTGCCCTGTTGTAATTTTATGCTGTCATCAACACTGCCTACAATTCTGCCCAATTTTGTGTCATCAACAAATTTGGACATTGGACTTTTTATGCCATTATCCAAGTCATTAATGAATATTGTGAACAATTAAGGTCTCAAAACAGATTCCTGCAGGATACCACGAGTCACATCCTGCCAATTTGAGGACCCATTATTCCAACTCTGTGCTTCCTGCCCCTCAACCAATTTCCTATCCATGTCAGCAAATTGCCCTCAATTCTGTGGGCTTCCACCTTAGTTAACAGTCTCCTGCGTGGGACTTTATCAAAAGCCTTCTGGAAGTCCATGTAAACAGTATCCATTGACTTGCATCTGTTCCACCAGCTTTGTCACCTCTTTAGTATTTATATAATCTAGCACTTATGAGCTGCTACTGTGTGGTCTATATATGACACCTATTGTGTTTCTTTTCATTTATGGTTCCACCCATAAGGTCTCAAATGGGTACTTTCCCCTCATCACATCCTCCCTCACCATAGAAATTATTCTATTTCTAATCAATAATGCTACACCACCCCCTCAGCTGTTTCCTTCTATCCCTTCTGTAAATCTTATTACTGGGATGTTTAGTTCCCAGTCCAGACTATCCTACAGCCATGTCACTGTAATGTCTACCATGTCGTGGCTTCCAATTTAAATCTGTGCTTGCAGCTTACTTAATTTGTTTTTTACATTCTGTGCATTTGTACAGAGATCTCCAATATTGGCTGTATGCTTTACCTTGTCCTTAGGCATTGTTTTATTATTTCTCCATCCTGTCTTACTCAAAATACTCTTTTATAGTCCCACCTTGTTCATTAAACTGACCCTGTGTAAACAGCTCTTCTACTTTGCCATTGTTATTCTTTCTCTGAGTTGCATATTTTGTGATATTTATCAACACAGTTAATTACAATCAACCGTCTCCTGGCCCAGTAGCACATGATCGTACTGTATTGTGCTTGAGAATTGGCTCAGATAGCTTAAGGAGTGAGTAAGCTTTTCTGTGAAACATTATGAAGTTCTGCGAACACTGGACAGTTTGCTGAGACATGCAGTGAACAGCACTGAAAACTTTCGCAATTTTTTTTACCTGATTTCACATATATATGCACTGTACACTTGGTAAGAATTTTGGATGGACAGTACATGTTGTTTAGGTGCAGTGGGTGCTTTTGGAGACTAAAATAGCATCAATGGCAAGAGGACACTTTTAGGATCTTTGTGCTTAGTTAATGCACATTCAGTAGCTGGCTGCCAGGAGTATGCAGAACAGATGATCCCGATGTCAATCAGCACGCAACACTGATTTGAGGTCGGTGGTGTCTGTTTGGAGCTCATTGCTGCAGCTAGCTCCCTCGCTTAATATCACAGAGCTGAATACCTGTTCAGCTGCAAAAAGAACCCACCAAAGGATCAGCAGTTGCTTCTAGGTGAGGTGTTGATCCAATTCTTCAGACTATTGCCTTATTCCACAAATGTTTTAATTTTTTTACCTACTTGTTGAAAGTTACCAAGTTTTTGAGGGAATGATGTGGTAGATGCTGAAGCAGTTTTTGCTGACATCAAAGTTTCTGCAAATGCTAGTCGCTGCCAAGCATGGATACATGAGCAGCCTTTCTCCTTGGAATTTTGCATGTCTGGGAGAATGAACAGAGGCAACACAGAGTACAGCAAGCTGCTTGGATTGGGAGGAGGAAGAAGATGGCTGTATCTGCACAGAGCAATTCTCCGATCTGACTGTCTGCATGGAATACAATGTGCAATGCCTACATTTCCATAAGGATGTCCTTACTTGAACCTGCCACCTGCTACAACCACACCTGCAACCTCAGAGCCAGGCAAGGTGTAATGATACTGTGCCTTTAAGAGATGTTCTGTCCTGTTTCTCCTGAAGAGGGGTGTTTTCACCATGGTGCCAACATATCTGCTTCAGAAGCAATTGGTAAACAGCTTTGAGCTCCCAAACTGGTTTTTTTTGTCTAAATGTAAGAAAAGAAGCATGAGAGGGTAGAGTTAAGATCACGTAGACCCAGGGTTTTAGTTTTGCTTTCAATCGTAGTTTGGAGTTGGCTGTTGAAGCTGATAGATACAGTTCTCTCTCTGCTGCTAGATTGTTTCTTTTGGTGTTCTTTTCTCCTGAAACTGGAGAGGAGATAGCATGTGAGGAAAATCTGTTTTTTGCTGAATTTGCCTTTGCCAATGGTGTGTTTATGGGATGGTGCTGTATTGGAACAGTTGAAGATCAATAGTTAAATAATAAATTATTTTGTTAAGTATTCCAACAGAGCTAAAGATATGCTAGTTCTGCTTTTTTGTTTGTAATTTAACTGTGTTGTAAGAATAAAGTAGTGGACCAATCAAATCACATCTGGAACACTGCGCCTTATACTTGCCTTTAAATAAAATAAAAAGTTGATATATTTTGAGGGGGTTTGCTCTGTTCCGTAACAAAGACCAACATTGCCCTGATGGTAGGCCATGAACATTTGACATCTGACTCCTTCCAAATTTGAGACATTTGCAAAACCCCACAGTTTGCTTTTCAGTTTTGTGAAATCAAGGTGCTTTCTTCGTGACTGAGTGAGCGAACTATATTTCATCCTTTCTTGTCAGGGAGCACTAGGAGGAGTGGGTACATGGCTTTGCTAGGATTGCAGACAGCCCCATGATACAGGATGCAACTTCTGCATGTGCGTCTCTCTGCAACTAGTGCCTGTCAATGCTGCTCAAGACAGGAAAGCATTTCCTCTTCCTGAAAGTCCAGCAGGTCTGTGACCATGGGCAGGAAACCATGCAGATCATTGCAGAGTATTACAACGTGGAGTTATGGTGCCTTCATTCTTGACACCTTCAGCCAGCAATGTCGGCTACATTGGATCCACCAAGGCAAGTCAAAGTGCTGCCTGCTGACTTCATCACTGGTTCCAGTGACAAACCAAGGACTGATCACATATAAAAGAGTCACACTACCATGGGGTGGCACAGTGTCTCAGTGGTTAGCACTGCTGCCTCACAGTGCCAGGGACTTGGGTTTCATTCTACACTTAGGCAACTGCCTGTGTGGAGTTTGCACATTCTCCCCATATCTGCGTAGGTTTCTTCTGGATGTTTCAGTTTCCTCCCACAGTCCAAAGATGTGTAGGCTAGGTGGATTAGCCATGGGAAATGTGGGGTTACAGGGATAGGGTAGGGAGTGGGTCTGCGTGGGATGCTCTTCAGAGTGTCAGTGCGGACTCGATGGGCTAAATGTAGAGAATCTAGTCTATGATTCTACGAAACGTGATAAACTGAGCCATTGATGAACTGAAGCAATATGCTGTTTGTCTGAGCTGGGCTGGTGGAAAGCAGCAGTCTCCAACATGGGTGCTAAGATACAGAGTAGTCCACTGCGTGCTGCCCAGAGGTAGTCCTTGCCAGCTGTTATTCAGCAAGCAACTGAGGAGCATGAATATGAAGAAGATGAAAACAAAGAGAGGAGGAAAACCAAAAAAGCCCCTTTCAGTTTGTGCTACTTGTGATGAACTCATCAGTATCAGTAATTTCAGGCCCGAAATTCTGTTTCTCCAAGAGTGCCAGACGTTATTTTCCATTCCCCACTGACCATTACAAACTTTGCCTCAATGTGCAAATAATACCATCACATAACATTTAATGTCAAATTTATACAAAAAAACATTCTATATTCTTGAGGCAAATAAACACTCTTGTGGGTTCTGTTAACATCTATCCTCCATATATCTGTCGTTTTTAATCTTTCATGGGATGTGGTCATCACTGACTAGGCTGGCATATGTTGCCTATCCCTAATTGCCCTGCTGGCCCATACAACTCTACAGTAGTTGCTGCAGGATGGTTAATGCAAGGCCTACTGAACTTCAGTGACTGCAAATTCCTTTGAGGAATACATAGAGTAGTGTGGGCTGAGAAGATCGAGCAGTGAGCTGCACCACCTTTTATGGGCATCTGCTTTCTGGCATGGCTAACTGATTGGTAACCACGAAGGGGCACTGCAGAGTGGCAGTGCTTGGGGACTGAATACTGCCATTCCTGAGAGAGGGCAGCAGGTTTTGCTCTGTACTGTCATTCCCCTGAGATGGTGTCTCAGCAATCCTAGTAACCTGTCGGCTGCTGTGGCACTGTGCTGACACCATGGCACACTGTGGTACACGACCGTGATGACAGCAGGTTGAGTTTCTTGCGTGACTTCTTGCAGCACTCACTCTGGTAGAAGTTGCTTATGCTGCGGTGGAGACTGAGAATTTGACCATAATATACCGCGTCGTGATTGGGTTCACAAGCATGCAGATTCGGCTCACTGTGACTTCCATTGTGGAAATGCTGGCTTCCAGGCTCAGGTCTTGTGGCATGTTGGCACTGGACCCCTCAGTGCTCCTTGAAATTCGCTTTACATGCATCCCAAAGAACCAGCCATTTAGTTGCAGTGAATTTAACAGTGATCCTTTTGTAGGCTGCTCCATCAAGGTGTTCATCTCTGTCTTCTGCAGCGGCATTCATATGTGACCTGGCACCAGTGCTATCCCTGCCCCACTCTGGTTGCAGCTAACATGCTCCCCTTTCTGTGCTATCCTATAAACTATGTGCAGTGTCATGCATTTAAATAATTGATAATGCTTTGTGTTCTTCACCTGTGTGTACTTGTTACTTCTCCACAGCCTGGTCAATTTGGACTTCTTAGTTACTTGAAAGAAACAAGGTACAAAATGAAGACGCAAGGACGATTAAAGGGCAGGGAAGAGGGATAAACAAGATGTGTGGTTCTACACCATCTGCAACTTGTAACTCAAAAGAATTTGAGATGATTGGGAGAATATAAGAACGAGAATTTCGGTTTGAGGATACCATCATGTTTGATGGTTTCAGGCCCCCTGGTGACAATGGAGGTCATGATATTAATGCAGAGCAAGAGTGGCCCCACAAGGATGATTGTGGAGAAGATGTGGTGCAAGAGAATAACATGGACCACTGTAACAAAATATGTGGAGAAAGCAAGAAGGTCAAATGCAGTGGTCACAATAGCAGAAGATGTCATTTACTAATTTGCAAGGGCCATTTTAATGCTGTGGCATTTATTTAAATCAGTTTTATAGCAGCAATCAACAAAATTGAAAATTGGACGCAGGTCTACACAGATTTTGTTTTAAAACACAATACAGTGAGGCAAGATGACAGAGGGACAGAAAAAGAGTAGCTCAGTAGAGCATGCTACTGGTAATCTGCTGTTCTCTGATTTCCTTGTAGAATTAAGTGAAAGCCTGGTGATTTTAGATTGGTTCTTTTGATAAGTTAACGCATTTTGGCAGGTTCTTAATAGTCAGTGTGATCATATAATGTCTTTGACAAGAATTGGCCATGGAACTGTAAGAACAAACATCAAAATCAAGGTCTCCTTTCTTTTGAAACTTGGCTGATTTTTGTAGCTTACAAAACAAAACAATCCAAAATTTTGAGTTTGAGAGGCATCAGAAATCAATAGCGTCTTGTTCTACAGCTGCCTGATGGGACTTTCCTGTCCCTATCTGCAATATCCTTACACAATCTCCTTCTCTTAAAGGTGCAGATCAGTAATAATGCGCTGGTTGTTGCTTTCATTCATGTTTTTGTGTGAACAAATTGCTAATAGTTAATAGGAACTTCATTCATTTTTGTGTTATTTGCCCTCTGTGCTGTACTTTCCACTTCTTGCAGAGCTGTATCTCTTTGCTCAGTATTTTGAATAAAAGCGAAACATGCTGGAGAATTTCAGCAAGCCTGGTGGCGTCTGTGGAGAGAGAAACAGAGTTAGCGTTTCATGTCTGATATGACTCTTCTCCTTGAAAATTAATTCTTCTGGACAAGTCATATTGAACTTGACAGGTTAACTCTATTTTTCTCTTGTAGATGCTGTCAGACTTGCTGAGCTTCTCCAGCACTTCCTGTTTTTATTTCAGATTTCCAGCATCCACTGCTTTTAATTTCGGACACTGTATTTTTCTGCTCTGTTTACTTTGAAACTTTTGTGGTCAGGCCAATTGTTTGGATTTTTCTTCTTTTCTGGGCTGCTAGGGATAAATATCATATTTGAATTTCTGCATTCTGGTACAACTGACTTCTTCAAAAGTACATTTTTCACCACCATTTGTACAGAGAGTTCAAACTAAATTAAGTAAACAAATTAAACTCTTGGGTTTTCGCATTGCAATGCTGCTACCATACAATTGCTAAATTTCCTAAGGCTTTAAATAATGCTCAAATTGTTATTACTATGTGATCTATGGATGAATCACACAAAGTTGGTATACAGATGCAGCAAGTGATTATAATGGGAAATTGAATGTTCGCCTATTGCAAGGAGAATACAATATGAAAGGAAGAAAGTTTTTCTACACTTTTACAAGGCATTGCTGAGACCATATTGAGTGTACTGTGTATAGTTTTGCTTTCCTTATTTGAGAAAAAGCATAATTATTTTGGAAACAGTATAATAAAGATTGATTCATGAGAAGAAGGAGTTGTTTTGTAAGGAAAAGTTGACGCGGTTGATTCGTACCAATTGAATTTGAGAAACTTGAGAAGTGACTTTATTGAAACAGATAAAGTCCTGAGGAGGCTTGACAGAGTGAATGCTGAAAGGATGTCCCCCCTTGTGAGAGAGATCAGAACAAGGGGAGGCTATTTATAAATAAAGGGTGTCCCATTTAAGACTGAGACAAAGAAGAATTCATTTCTTTTAGAAGGCCATTAGTCTTCCTTTCTCAGATTGATGGAAGCAGAGTCGTTGAGTATTTTTAAGGCATGAACCTGAGGCCACAATTAAATCAATCATGATCTTTATTAACTCATGGCTTGGTTCCTCGGGGCAAGTGACCTAATCCTGCCTCTAGTTTGTGTGTGCAATATAGGCAGGTGGTCAGTTCAGTTGGCTGTTTGGCTGTCCTTAGCAGAATAATGCTAGTGGTGTGGGTTTGATCCCTACATTGGCTATACAATTCACACAATGTGCTCCTTATCTCACCTCATACTTGACATGAGCGGTGTCCCTCATGATATTGAACTAACTATGTCTCTGTAATGGAGAGAGATGCCTACAGTCCTTTGTGAATTATGACTAAATACCTAAAATGGAAAGCAAAAGACTGCTGATGCTCGAGATGTGAAATAAATGCAGAAAATGCTAAGAAACTCAGCAGGTTATCTTCATAAGTCTAAAAAGAAAAGTCTTACTCGTCTTGAACCACTATCTTTGCTCCTCTCTTCATAGATGCTGCCGAACCTGTTGAGTTTCTCCAGCATGTTCCATGTTTGAAATGGCTAATTAGTTACCTACTTACGTATACTGGCTTCAATCCCTCATCAATCAAAAATCTTGTTTTATGTAGACAGCACACAGTAAAGTGATGTTCAGTCATCTTCTAACTAATTTGTTATTCTTGCTGTTATCAGTTTGAAACCAAACAGCCATCAGGTAAAAACATGGAAAACCCAATATGTAAAGAAACTGCTGTTATATTAGTGGGTGGCATAGTGGCTCCATGATTCGCACTGCTGTCTCACAGCGCCAGGGACCTGGGTTCAGTTCCAGCCTTGGGTGACTGTCTATGTGGAGTTTGTACGTTGTCTGCATGGGCTTCCTCCATGTGCTGCAGTTTCCTCCCACAGTCCAAAGATGTGCAGGTTAGGTGGATTGCCTATGGTGAAATGTGGGGTTATGGATACAAAGTAGTGGGCTGGGTCTGGGTTTAAATGGGATGCTCTCCAGGAGGGTTGGTGCAGACTTGATGGGTTGAATGGCCTCTTTCCACACTGTAAGGATTCTATGATATTCAGCTGCAGCAAGAAGTACTTCTCTGACATTTCAGTGATTGTGATTCGGCTATAATTTGCTTTGCACTTTCTCCACCTCAAGGAAGAAGTGAAGAGCTTGGGCCAGGTTAACAGTGGATTAACACTTATTATTTCATCTTCGGTATCCGAGATGGAACACAGGCACAGAATGTTGAAGTAACAGTCTCCTCAGTCTGTCAGCTAAGATAAACTAGTCTGGCCTTAATATTCCAGTTTCACGTGGGCCGATACATGCCCACAGAATAAGCTGCTCGTAATTCAACCCAATTGGCACTAGATTGGCAGTCCCATTCAAATCACAAGGACAGTAAAATTCACAAATGGGAGTTAGAACCTTACTTTATATGAGCCTGTGATGTGTCTGAATAGTGTTTTATCTGAGTTAGGGTAGTTTAATGCTAAATGGAGCGCAAAACACGATGCAATCTCCAGGTTTAACAGTTTTCAAAATAAACCTCCCCATATTACAAAATGTTTAGAGTGGTATTGAAGGAGTGCTGTATTAATGGAGGTGCTGTTAAAAATATTCTCTGACATCTAGTGGACATAAAAGATCCAGTGGCTCTATTTTGAAGAAGAGCAGGGAAGTTATTTCCACTTCTTGGCTAATACTTATCCTTAAGTCATAAAGTCAAAGTACAGTGAAGAAACAGACCCTTGAGTCCAACTCATCCATGCTGACCAGATATCCAAAATTAATCTTGGTCCATTTGCCAGCATTTGGCCCATATCCCTCTAAACCCTTCCTCTTCATATACTCATCCAGATGCCTTTTAAATGTTGTAATTGTGCCAGCCTCTACCACTTCCTCCGGTAGCTCATTCCATTCATGCACCACCCCCTGTATGAAAAGTTGCCCCTTAGGTCCCTTATAAATCTTTCCCCTCTCACCTTAAACCTTTGCTCTCTAGTTTTGGACTCCCCCACCCTGTTCACCCTATCCATGACCCTCATGATTTTATAAACCTCTGTAAGGTCACCTTTCAGCCTCCAACACTCCATGGAAAATAGCCCCAGCCTATTCAGCCTCTCCCTATAGCTCAAACCTCCAACCCTCCAAGGATGTTGTAAATCTTTTCTGAACCCTTACAATTTTAACAACATCTTTTCTTTAGCAGGGAGACCAGAATTGAACACAGTATTCCAGTAGTGGCATAACCAATGTCCTGTACAGACACAACATGACCTCCTAACTCCTATACTCAATGCACTGACCAATAAAGGCAAGCGTAACAAACACCTTCTTCACTATCCTATCTACCTGTGACTCCACTTTCGAGGTTCTATGAAGCTGCACTCCAAGATCTCTTTCTTCAGCTACACTCCCCAGGACCATTAACTGTTTAAGTCATGTCTTTATTTACCTTACCAAAATGCATCTTACATTTACCTAAATTAAACTCCATCTTCCATTCCACAGCCCATACACCCATTTGATCAAGGTCCCATTGTACTCTGAAATAACCTTTGCTGTCCACTACATCACGAATTTTGGTGTCATCTGCAAACTTACTAACCATCCTCCTATATTCACATCCAAATTGTTTAGAAATGACGAGAAGCAGTGGACCCAGCACCAATCTTTGCGGCATATTGCTAGTCACAGGCCTCCAGTCCGAAAGACAACCCTCCATTACCACCGTCTGTCTCCAACCTTTGAGCCAATTTTGTCCAAATGGCTCGGTCTCCCTGGATTCCATGTGATCAGCATGACACAGACAAGGTCCTGATTGAGTTGGGGTAGGGGGCTGTGAGGTCTTGTCATAAACAAATTGGTTGCTGTGCGTTTTACATTACATTGGTGTCTGTACTTCAGAAGGGACTGCAAACTGCTTTGACCTGTTGGTGGCCATGGAAAGAGCTGAATGAGTCCAATTCAGGCCTGACCTTTTCTTTGATATTTGAGCACTCTTTCTAGCCAGCAGCACTTTTTGCTCATTGCGAAAAAAAAGCTAATGGCAATCAGTTTGAAGTGTTAACATACAGGAGAACAAACTTGGAAATTTAGCTTTCAGCTTGTTTAACATGTTAATATATGCTTTCCAGCTAATGTCTGGTGTATTTTGAATCAGACCTTGAGGAATACTTGTGAAATAAGAGATCTGTAGGATCTCTTCTAATAATCTGAGAAATTGACTGAACAGAAACTTGACCCAGAAACTCTGCAGAACAGGGAGAAAGCAGAGATAGTAGGAACTGCAGATGCTGGAGAATCTGAGATAACAAGGTGTAGAGCTGGATGAACACAGCAGGCCAAGCAGCATCAGAGGAGCAGGAAAGCTGACGTTTCGGGCCTAGACCCTTCTT
>NC_063354.1:36577773-36592131 GCF_021869965.1 Rhincodon typus
TTCCCCTCCCCCATTTCTGAAGAAGGGTCTAGGCCCGAAACGTCAGCTTTCCTGCTCCTCTGATGCTGCTTGGCCTGCTGTGTTCATCCAGCTCTACACCTTGTTACCTCTAGGGAGAAAGCAGAGTTGTTTTGTGAAAAAAACCAGCATTATTTCTGTGGAGGGAGCTCTAACTGGAAACTCTTATCTCAGTGATGTTTTAAAATAACTGCAATCATTGCATCTCAGTCAAGAAAATCAGCAAGAGCTGAATTGGCAGCAGATCACTCTGCAGTTAGCCTTAGACCAATATTTGACAATAACCAGGGAACATTTATTGCAGCCTAATATGAAGCTATTTAAAATCTCTGTTCTACCTGTGGGAAGAACACCTGGAACCATCCTGTATTTTGGGCATTTTTCAGTAACAAGCAGGTGAAATGAATGCAGCTTTGTTGTCCCGAGATATTTTGCAGAAATTCCTAATGCATCAAGTATTGCTGTTTTTTTTTTACTGGCATTAGGAAGATGTGACAGTGAAATATCATTTCCCCTTGAACCCCAAAACAAGTCATCGAATGGAATTTGGGGCAACTGGACCGAATGGCCTGGTTGCAGTTAACCAGCTGATCTGGCCCCAGTTTGGCAGACAAAAAGTCAACTAGTTCCACTAGATCCAAAATGGTTCTCATCAGAATTAACTGGGAGAGTGAGGCTGATTTCTCGTTACAATTTCCAGTTATTCCAGTTGCGTCCAGTTAAAACAAATTATGAAGCCTTAATTGCAGTGGCTTTGGTTTATGGCAGGTTGATATTTCTAGCTGATTTCAATTCGTTTGGATGAGTACATTGCTGACGTAATAAAAGGATCAGCAGTAAAAGTGCATAAAAACTTTTAACATGTCTTCAACATTCTCAGCATCGGACCACTTTGTGGCTTGATTGTGTGGGCTACGTACCTGATAAATGACCAGATGTGTCCTTGTTGGCTTCCTTAAGTTCGCAATCACCTTTCTAATCTGTTTCTAACTTTTGCAAAGAGCGCACACGACGGAAGCTGCTAATCGGACCTTGACAGCCAAACTGCAGAGCTGTCAGCTAGGGAGAGTTTGCAGAGTGCCCAGTATATGTGTCTGCATTGCAGGGTAGCATGTCTGCCTTGTCAATCTAATAATGACCTTGGTGGTCTATGAGATTGTAATCTACAACCCCAGTTCTGAGACTGGTAGACAAACAACAATAATTGTATTGAATGGTATGATGACAATTAAGTGAAGTGTGTTTCAGGTCTGGAGGTCATGAAGTTTGGAACATTTGAACATGATTCATGACTCATTCTAATAATAATAGTAGAAATTCTTTATATAATAACTGCTTTATGCAATATTGCTGACCCTCTTATGTGGAACAGTGCGTAGATTAAATAAGGACTTGTATTTTAATAACTTCTTGTCATTTGTCTCAGAAAGGTCTCAAACTGCAATTGCTCACGATTTCCCCGTCTTTCATACCCATTCATAGGGTGTGTGTGTTGCTGGTTGGGCCAGCATTTACTGCCTATTCCTAATTTCCCTGGAGGAGGTGATGGTGAGTTGCCTTTTTAAACTGGTGCAGTCTTTAGAAACATAGAAACATCGATAGTAGGAACAGGAGTAGGCCATTCAGCCCTTTGAGCCTGCTACTCAATTCAATATGATCATGGTTGATCATCCAACTCAATACCTTATTCCTGCTTTCTCCCCATACTCTTTAATCCCTTTAATCCTAAGAACAATACCTAACTCCTTCTTGAAAACATTCAATGTTTTGACCTTCAACAGCTTTCTGTGGCAGAAATTCCATGGGCTCACCACTGACTGGGTGAAGAAATTTCTCCCCATCTCAGTCCTATGCGGTCTGCCCCACATCATAATATTGTGACTCCTAATTTTCGACACCCAGGTCATCGGGACCATCCTGCTGCATTCACCCTGTCCAGTCCTGTTAGAATTTTATAGTTTCTCTGAGATCCTCCACTTATTCTTCAAAATTCTAATTAATATAGTCCTAACTGATCCAGTTTCTCTTCCTACATCAGCTCTGCCATTCCAGGAATCAATCTTTGTTGTACTCCTCCATTAGGCAGAACATTTTTCTTCAGATAAGGAGACCACAACTGAACAGAGGTATGGTCCCCTTAAGGCCTGTGTAATTGCAGTAAGAGATGCCTTCTCTTGTACTCACATCCTCTTACGCTGAAGGCCAAAATATCATTTGATTCTTCACCAACCTTCTGCACCTGCATGTTTACTTTCAGCGACTGGTATGCAGGACACCCAGGCCTTATTACACCACCCCACAACCCCCTTTTCCCAATCTGTTGCCATTCAGATAATGATCTACATTCCTGTTTTTGCTACCAAAGTGGATAACTCTCATTTATCCACATTACACTTCATCCACCATGCATGTGCCCTCTCACTCAACTTGTCCGAATCACACTGAGGTATCTCTGTATCCTCATCACAGCACACCTCCCATCCGGCTTAAATCGTCTGCATACTTGGAGATATGACATTATGTTCCATCATCTAAATCATGAATATATATTACGAATAGCTGGGATCCAAGCTCTGATCCCTGCAATACCCAATGAGACACTGGCTTCAGCTCAGAAAAAAACTGTTTATTCGTACAATTCATGGAGTGCTGTTAGAGAAGGATTTCCAGGATTGTAATCCAGGAGCAGTGAAGGAACAGTGGTACAGTTCCAAATCTGGATGCTAAGTGGCTTGGTGGGGAACTTGCAGATCATGGTGTTTCCATGCATCTGCTGCACTTGTCATTCCGGGTGATAGGAGTCCCAAGTTTGGAAAGTGCTGTCAAAGGAGCCTTGGCAAGTTCCTGCAGTGCATCTTGTACACTGCTACCTGAGTGCGTCAGTGGTGAAGGGATGGATGTGGAAGGTGATGGATGAGATGATCATCAAGCAAGGCTGGATTGTCTTGGCTGGTATCGAGCTTCTTGAGTTTTGTAGGAGCAGGTGAGAGTATTCAATCTGACTTGTGCCCTGTTGATGATGGACAAGCTCTGGAGAGACAGAAGGTGAGTAAAGAGTGCCAGAACGCTCATTCTCTGGCCTGCTCTTGTACCTACAGTATTTATATAGGTGATTACTCATAGACAATAGGCGTGGCTAACAGCTGACCAAGAGGGAATGTGGTCTGTGAAAGTTGTGCATAACACTTAGAAGAACAGGTTAGTGGATTTGAAATTTGCTTTAAAGATGCTTGTTGCGTTACATGATCATATTGAATTGAGTAGCAGGCTCAAAGGGCTGAATGGCCTACTCCTGTTCCCACTATCGATGTTTCTATGTTTCTAAAGACTGCACCAGTTTAAGAAGGCAGCTCACCATCACCTTCTCCAGGGAAATTAGGAATAGGCAGTAAATGCTGGCCCAACCAGCAACCCACACACCCTATGAATGAGTATGAAAGACGGGGAAATTGTGAGCAATTGCAGTTTGAGACCTTTCTGAGACAAATGACAAGAAGTTATTAAAAAGAAGCCTGACTTCTCTTTTGATTCTGCAGGCTCCATTCTCTCTTTGCTTTTGGCATTCTCTTGCCATCCTCCACAAGCATACCCACACTTTCCCTCCTTAAACAGCACAAGGTGGTGGTGTGGGGGGAATTATATGTATGACTAGCTAATTGACTTTCCATGGTATAAGTGCAGAAAGCAATGCATACCAGTACAGCAAAAAAAAATGGTCAGTTTGATCTTTGAACCATCAGACCTGTATTCGAGCGCAAAAACAAAATTGCTGGAAAAGCTCAGCAGGTCTGGCAGCATCTGTGAACAAAAAAACAGAGTTAATGTTTTGGATCCAGTGACCCTTCCTCAGAACTGATTTTTTCAGCCAAGCAGAGGAGGGTGGGGATGGTTCAGGTCTTTGCTCCAGGAAGAAGCGGAAAGCCCTAGGATCCTCCTGGTGGGGAATGGACATGTAAAGGGATTGCACGTCCACGGTAAAAAGGAGGCGGCTGGAACCGATTTATTTAGGGAGCCAGAGATATTGAGGTGACTAATATCACATTGACAGTTCTCAATGAACAGGTTGAGTGCAGGTAAAAGGCCGGAGGGAGGGGTCCAGGTGGAGGGAGAGGGTTGGAACTGGGCGAAGGGGTCTGTGGGATGGGGAGAGGACTGTTGTGCAAAGAAATGAGCCTGGAGGCAAAGACAGCGGAAGAAGAATTGGCGTTATGTTGTGTCCAAAATTCTCAAATGTGGGGACACAGAGGTATGAAGCTGAGTCCTTTGCTCTGTACAGAACATTCAGCATCAGAGAGGGGAAGGTTAGAAGGGATTGTGAATACCTGACAGGAGGTGGGGTTGGGAGAGGGAATGGAGTCAGAAGGAAGGGGAGGAGAGGAAGGTTGCAGAGGGCCATGGGTATCTCTGAGTTGTTGCATTTTGTGGGCCTTGATGCCTGAAAGGAAAAGAAAAAGTTTCTTGTTAGCACGAAGAATGAGCCGGAGGATGAAGTGGAAGTGTGGAGTGGTGCAACCCTGAGCTGGTGTGTTGCGATGCTGTTGGAGAGAGAGGTTGAGAGTGTGCATGTGGCGCCGCATGGCACTGAGCGTGGATCTCAGGATGCAGTGAGAGCAGCCGTCCGTGGAACGTTGAACATCACGGAGATACCTGTGATCCTGGGTGGATTCAAAACATGAGGGATGAAACTTCAGTTGGCATTGACTGAGGAATGTGACATAGCTGTGGAAATGAGTTTCAGCAAATACTTGGTCAAACACAAAGAGTGACAGTGAAATTAATGCCGGTGGGGAAGAAGAAAGATTGAAACAGAAATCCAGTCAGAGAGAGGAATAGAACTTCTTCAAGGTGGGCATGCCTAGAAGAGATATGACAGTGAGTAAAATGCTAAGTAAGAAACAAAAGAACTGTGCTGTAAATCAGGAACAAAAACAAAGTAGCTGGTAAAGCTCAAAAGATCTGGCAGCATCTGTGAAGAAAAACAGAGTTAACGTTTTGGGTCAGCTGACCTTTTCCAGCAACTTTGTTTTTATTCTAGCACCTCAGTTTAACATTTCGTATCTGACAGAGAAAATTTCAACAATGCTACACTGCCTCAGAATTCAAACTACCTTAGACCCCCCAGTGGCAAGGATGGTAACTACTGTGTCAAACTAGCAGCCATACTTGATGGAAAATACTAAATTTGCTTGGTTTAAAAGTATTTAATGCTTCTAGTCACAAAATGAGACATTCAGTTGCAGTTTGTTTTCTTTTCCCACATGACGAACATGTGCAAATATGGTTCTGGTCTGAATCAGGACATCTGCCCGGCTTGTGTCACTCAATTATGAAATCGTGATCATTGTTATTAAGATCAATATATAATTCATGCAAATTATCCCTCCAAAGTCTGAAATAAATGGCTTTGATATGGTCTCAAACATTCAACATTTTAGAAACAGAAACTGCGACTTTGATTTAATCTTTGAAGTATGCACCTTCAATTTGCTGGTTGTACAATGGTTACTAGAACACCCATTCTCCGTGTCCAGTTATATTACCAAAAAAATCTTGCAAAGGTCCTGCAGTTCATGCAGAAAATAAATATCAACACATGAATGAAATTAGCAAATTGACAAATTATCAGACTATTCCTTTGTGGCACAGATTTCTACCTAATACAATCAATAATTCTGTGTGTTTCCAATTGTATAGTTCAGATGAATATTCAACAGCAATTAGCTCTGCTAAGAATGGGAAAGGGCTATGCTTCATGAGTCAGTTTCTAAATAGCAAAATATTATGTGGAATGGAACTTTTTAAGAGCTCTGCATTTGTCGATAGACCTTTTGTTAGTGTTGGCACCTAAACAATGGATAGGTTGAATTTTACATGACGGGCAGAGGTCCCACTACAAGGGGCAAAAGCAGGATCCCCTCCTGCCTTCGGCTGGGGGCAGGTCCTGTGGAGGTTTACTTTTCAGTATTTTTCCAGTTAAGGAAGTACACTATAGGTACATGCATGCTTTGGAAATTCTAAATAAAATGTTACGAGTTAAAGTGATTCCAAAAATGCATCTTTATTGGGTGTTCACTTGTTACAGTGAAATTGAATTTGTTCTTTATACTGTCGATTAAATTATTACAACTTACGTGTTTGCTGCTTTTCCATGTTAGCCAAAATGTCTCTTTCTGTCAAGGTGGCAATGTTGCTGAGAAGTACCTCATCATGTCTAATGCTTTGATGTAACTGAGTCTGACTGAAGAAAGCTTTATTTGACTGCCCAGCTGAATCTATGATTACATAAATAAAACCCGAAAGAACAGTGGATGCTGGAAATCAGAAACAAAAACAAAAATTGCTGGAAAAGTTCACCAGGTCTGGCAGAATCTGTGAAGAGAAGTTAGAGTTAACGTTTTGGATCCAGTGATGCTTCCTCAGAATTGATGGCAACCAGGAAAATGTTGGTTTTTATGCAGAAGTTAGGATGCGGAGAGGGAATAAGGAGGAAACGATAGGTGGAGATAGAACCCAAAGAGGGAGAAAAACAGTTGGACAGACAAAGGAGTGGATATTGACCAGGCTATGAGGGTGAATAGCTGCTAATGGGGACTGTTAGTGGCTAACAATTGGTTATGTGTAATAGCAGACCATGTGATAGCAAGATCTGATCTGTGGCGGTTGGGATAAGGACATGGGAGAGCTCAATCCTGATAATTGTTGAACTTGACATTGAGTCCAGAAGGCAGTAGAATTCCCAAGCAGGAAATGAGGTATTCTTCCAGCCTTCACTGGAACACTGCAGCAAGCCTGAGACAGAGATGTTGGCTCGAGAACATAGCGGTGTGTTGAAGTGGCAGGAAAGTGGAAGCTCAGGGTCATTTTTGCACTTACACACTGTTGACTACCAACTGTGAGCATTGAACATCAAAAATGAGATGGGTGGCTTGGTGTAAATTGAGGAGTGCTTTCTTTCATCCAAATTTTTCAATGACACTGATGGTGAATCCAAAGTAAACTAGCATTAAACTTACTTTGCTTCAACATTTTCAGTTCTTCTGACATTAGATAAACAGATGGCGGTGGTAAACAGGGTTCCTGTCACTGTTTGATGTTGTATTTATTTAAAAATGAAAAGTCCAACAAAGCTTCACAATATGTTACATTGTCTACGATTGTCACATTATCGGAGGGTTATAAGTTTGGAATTTATTGCTAGACCATTGGGACTTTATTTTGTAGTCTGTCTCTTAGCCAGTATCTCTTTAGCTTTCATGCTGTGAATTCATTATTTATGTTTTCTATAATTGTATATTTCTTTAATTTGCGTGTGGTTGGGGGGTGGGATGAAATTGCAATCTCAATATTTACCAAGCAGTTATACTCTGATGGTTGTGTGGTTATGAAAAGTAAACTTGGTTATTCATGTTTGTATAATGCACTATGGTGTTCATGCCATTAGGATATCCAGCATTTTCCACATGAAGTGGATGTCCTTTGGTAACTCCCACAAAATATTGACCTGGTTTACGAATAACTGTTTATTCAAGGCTTGTTAGATGATGAAGAAAGCAAGTTGAGAAGTTCTTACTGTTTTGAAATTTAATTTAGTCTTTGACTGATAGCAATGATTAAACAGAAAGAAAATGTAAGATACCAGAGCGCTGGGGAACTGCTGAGAATGTCAACAGCATTGCAAACAGCAGAGCTGAATGATGAGAACATTGTTGGCATCTAAGCATTCATAATGCTGTACTTCAAACCAGGGCAATTGGATCCTGTTATTACAAGGTCTTTTGCAGTTCCTCCATAGTATATACCCTGTTTCATGCCACATGAAATATATCTGTGATATAAATTACATTACTTTGCAAAGAAATGTACCACTTTTCATGCTGTGGACTTATGCTTTCTGAAATAACGTTGTCCTCCGAATGGCTAAAAATCCTTTATCAACTGATGAAGGAAAATAAATCAGATTTATTATAGTTGGAAACAATTTTACATTCAATGTAATAACATAAAAATTACAACTCACCAGGCCATTCACCCATGTTGCCATTTAATTTTCGTGTGAGTAAGGACTTCGATTTTAAGTGACCTACTCAGTTCTGATATTGGAAAAGCCAGGGAACGATAGACAGGTGAGCCTGATATCGGTGGTGGGTAAGTTGTTGGAGAGAATACTGAAGGACAGGATTTATATATATTTGGAAAGGCAAGGACTGATTAGGGATAGTCAACGTGGCTTTGTGCATGGGAAATCATGTCTCACTAATTTAATTGAGTTTTTTGAACAAGTAACGTAGAGGATTGATGAAGGGTACACGTGATCTGTATGGACGTCAGTAAGGCGTTCAACAAGGTTCCTCATGGTAGATAACAAGGTGTAGAGCTGGATGAACACAGCAGGCCAAGCAGCATCAGAGGAGCAGGAAGGCTGACGTTTTGGGCCTAGACCCTTCTTCAGAAATGGGGGAGGGGAAGGGGATTCTGAAATAAATAGGGAGAGCGGGGGAGGCAGATAGAAGATGGATAAAGGAGAAGATAGGTGGAGAGGAGACAGACAGATCAAAGAGGCGGGGGTGGAGCCAGTAAAGGTGAGTGTAGGTGTATGGTTCGGTTCGCAATAAACAACTGCACCTCCCAGTCACGAACCATTTCAACTCCCCCTCCCATTCCTTAGACGACATGTCCATCCTGGGCCTCCTGCAGTGCCACAATGATGTTACCCGAAGGTTGCAGAAACAGCACTTCACATTTCGCTTGGGAACCCTGCAGGCCAATGGTATCAATGTGGACTTCACAAGCTTCAAAATCTCCCCTCCCCCTACCGCATCCCAAAACCAGCCCAGCTTGTCCCTGCCTCCCTAACCTGTCTTTCCTCCCATCTATCCCTTCCTCCCACCTCAAGCCTCACCCCCATCTTCTACCTACTAGCCTCATCCCGCCCCCTTGACCTGTCCATCCTCCCTGGACTGACATATCCCCTCCCTAACTCCCTGCCTACGCTCACCTTTACTGGCTCCACCCCCGCCTCTTTGACCTGTCTGTCTCCTCTCCACCTATCTTCTCCTTTATCCATCTTCTATCTGCCTCTCCCTCTCTCCCTATTTATTTCAGAATCCCCTTCCCCTCCCCCATTTCTGAAGAAGGGTCGAGGCCCGAAACGTCAGCTTTCCTGCTCCTCTGATGCTGCTTGGCCTGCTGTGTTCATCCAGCTCTACACCTTGTTATCTCAGATTCTCCAGCATCTGCAGTTCCTACTATCTCTTCCTCATGGTAGACTGGTTAGCAAGGTTAGATCACGTGGACTACAGGGAGAGCTAAACATTTGGATACAGAACTGACTCAAAGGTAGAAGGCAGAGGGTGGCAGTCGAGGGTTGCTTTTTAGACTGGAGGCCTGTGACTAGTGGTGTGCCACAAGGGCCGGTGCTGGGTCCACTTCTTTTCATCATTTATATAAATGATTTAGATGCGGACATAGGAAGTATGGTTAGTAAATTTGCAGATGACACCCAAGTTAGAGGTGTAGTGGACAGCAAAGAAGGTTACCTCAGAATAAACAGGACCTTGATCAGATGGGCCAATGGGCCGGGGAGTGGCAGATGGAGTTTAATTTAGATAAATGTGAAGTGCTGCATTTTGGAAAGGCAAGTCAGGGCAGAACTTATACACTTAATGGTAAGGGCCCTGGGGAGTGTTGCTGAAAAAAGAGACCTTGGAATGCAGGTTCATAGTTCCTTGCAAGTGGAGTCACGGGTAGATAGGGTACTGAAGAAGGTGGTCGGTATGCTTGCCTTTCTTGGTCAGTGCATTGAATATAGGAGTTGGGATATCATGAGTGTACAGGACATTGGTTAGGCCACTTTTGGAATACTTGTGCAATCCTGGTCTCCCTGCTATAGGAAAGATGTTGCAAAATTTGAAAGGGTACAGAAAAGATTTACAAGGAAGTTGCCAGGGTTGGAGGGTTTGAGCTATAAGGAGAAGTTGAATAGGCTGGGGCTATTTTCCGTGGAGTGTCAGAGGCTGACAGGTGACATTATAGAGGTTTATAAAATCATGAGGGGCATGGATAGGGTGAACTGCCAAGGTCTCTTCCTGAGGGGTGGAGGGGGAGAGGTTAGTCCAAAACTAGGGGGCATAGAAGCCAGCTTTTTCACACACAGGATGGTGCGTGTATGGAATGAGCTGCCAGAGGAAATGGTGGCGGCTGGTACAATTACAACATTTAAAAGGCTTCTGGATGGATATATGAATAGGAAGGGTTTAGAGTGATATGTGCCAAATGCTGGCTAAAAGGGCTAGATTAATTTAGAATATCTGGTCGGTATGGATGAGTTGGACCGAAGGGTCTGTTTCCATGCAGTCTATGACTCTATGATTCATTCATTCCCTCTTTCTTCATCCAGCTTCCAACCTAACGCTGATTGTTGACAATGTTTTTGCCTCAACTACTAATTTGCAAAGTGAATTGCGTGATCTCCCATCTTTGTGTGAACTGGCCTCTCCTGCTGACTTTTCTTTCTGCTTAGTCCTATATCTATGGGCCCTTGTTCTGAGCCCCTCAACTACTAGAAGCAGCTGCCATCTAACCCATCACACCTTGTCTTTTTCGACATTTTAATCATATTGCCCAGTAATCTGTGTCATTCTAATGATAAATGGTGCAACATTTTGCGTCTTTTCTGATACATGTTTTTCCTTATACTAGGTAGCACCCCAGTTGCATCCTCACCAACATTTCATTAACTTTTCTAAAGAGTGGAGACCATTGCTGCATATCACACTGATAACTAAGGTCTAATTACAGTGTAATATAGACTCATAGCTACCATTTTTGATTTTTTCCTTTATCCTATCAAGAGATGTGGGCATCATTGGCAAGGCCTGCATTTGACACCTATCCCTAATTACCCTTGAATTGAATGACTTGTTAAGCCATTTCAGAGGCCTGTTAAGAATTAACCAGATTGCTGTCAATCTGGAGTCCTTCTATGTTCTCATGTCTCACATTCAAGAAATAGGAGCAGGAGTAGGCCATCTGGCCCATCGAGTCTGCTCCGCTATTCACAAAGATTATGGCTGATCTTCTTGTGGACTCAGCTCCATTTACCTGCCCACTCACCATTCAGTAATTCCTTTTCTGTTCAAAAATCTCTCTATCTTTGCCTTAAAAACATTCAACGAGGTTCACTGGGCAGGGACTTCCACAGATTCACAACCCTTTGGGTGAAGTAGCAATATAAAAATGGTGATTTCCTTACCTAAAGGATTTTTGTGAGCAGATGGGTTTTTACAACAGTCATTGATAACTGCAGGGCCATCATTACTGAGAGCAGCTTTCAATTCCAGCTTCCTTTGTGAGATTTGGACTCATACCCCATACAATTAACTTGGCCCATTAAATTACCAGTCCAATGACATTTCATTGCACTGTCTTCTCCCCAACAATCCTATTCAATGTTTTATTGTATCACACTCGAGGTGAAACCTAGAACTCAGTTAGCTTTATTTATCCTCTTAGCAATTGAGGTGCTGCATTGTTTGAGATTCTCTGCACATTGTCTGCACTTTGGCCTGTATCTAAATCATCATAGTGAACAGAAAGCACCACAGGCCTGAAGGGTTCTGTGGTTTTTTTTGTTAGGTACTTGACTGGCTGCTTCAACATTTCATTCAGGATGGATCTCACTGTTTTTCAGTATTCTACAATAACTGTTCCATTCAGTATATAAAATGCCCCCAGTATAGTTCATGTTACACACGTCCACAGTCCACTTTTGTAGAGCACAGATGCCAGTTCTCATCACAGAGATGGGAAGATAGCAATACGATGATAATGTCATTGGATTTGTCCAGGAGGATTGACTGTTTCTCGCTGTCAGTAAGGAGATTCCCGAATTCTACTTGGTGCTTCCATTTGGAAATCCAAAACATTTGAAAGTCCTGTTTAATTGTGTGTAGTTTTTATATGCAAATATCTTGAAGTAAAGTGCAATCAGCCTGTATTCCAGATTAATACAACCAGAGAGTATCCAAACAAGCAGCACTTTTAAAACTCAAGTTCCTTAAGGCACTTTTTAATACAGTGAAATGTCACAAGGCACTCCAGCAGGAGCATCAAACAATATCTACACCAAGCCAAGAAAGGAGATGTAAGGGCAGATAGCCAAAAGCTTGGTCATAGACAGGAGTTAAAGATTGTCTTAAAGGAGAGGGAGATAGAGTGGGAGTGAAGTTTATGGAGGGAATTCCAGAATTGAGGAGCATACAACTGAATACATGGCCACCAATAGTAGAGTTATCAAATCAGAGAATGTGCAAGAGGATAGATAGAGAGCAGTGGTACAGAGGGTTGTGGGATTAGAGGAGATAAGAGACAAAGAAGGTTGAAGCTCGGGAGTGTTATGATATTGTAGTTGAGATTCAGGTCAGTGAGCACAGATGTGATAGGTTAAAAGCAACTTAGTGCAAGTTAAAACAGATGGAGGTGTATAGTAGGAGGCTGAACAGGAAATTGTTAGAGTAGTTCAGCATACAGTCAACAGAAATTGGAATTGCCATTGAAAGAGTTAATTAAAACTGTGTAATAAAATTGTTTTGACAATTATTCTTATCGTCCCTTCTACAGAAGAATGACTGTTTTCTTGGAGTACTTTCTCAACAATATTTGTAATTGTTTAATGGTGAGATGGATTGCATCGTGCATATTTAGCCTGTTAGTTTTGGAATTCAGTCAGATCAGTTTCAGCAACACTCCTCGAAAGATATCGCTTTTTGCAATAAACTCAATTATAGGCTCACACGTTTTCTTGTGTTGAAACGTATACTAATTATTTTTGCTGTAAAAATAATTTAAATGGCGCCTACAGATATTTTGATGCAATTATTTTCCGTGAAACTGTGTTTCTGTTAATTTATTCATCTCTTGGGCAAAATTATATGGACGACTGACTACAGTGAAATCATGAATGGAAAGCTTTTCTGAAATGCACTGCTCTTTGTCTCAAATTTCTGCCGTTTTATTAGATCCCTAAAGTGAAATGAATAACCAATTGTTTATTTAGAATAGCAAAGTTCCAAATGGAGATCTGAAAGCCAGGATGGGAGATGTGCCTCTTCCCATTTTTGACTGATGGTGAATTTTCTTAACCCTGGTGAAGAATTATAAATTACCTTAAGCAACTCAGGCTGTATCTCCTTGCCTGTAATTTAATGCAGAATTGGGGGATACATACACTCACCTTCCTGATGTGGCAACAGAAGACTGAATTTTTATAGTGAGCAGGGAAGAGAACAGAGGCAGGTATACCGATAGAATTGAATCACTGAATCACATGCGAACTTCCCAACATGAACTACCCGCTGAGTGATTTTGGAGGAGGTGTAAGGCAGTTCACAGTTACTGTCAAGGTAAATGGCTCAATTTGTCAGTGTTGTATTGTTTTGCCCTGCTAACTGATCTATATAACTGTATCTGGTTTGCTTAAATCCATGGATAAGGCTAGAGAGTGAATCAAACAGAAGTTTCCACTGGGAAGACCTGGATTCTGGCTGAGACCATGTCTTTTGAAATTCTGAGAGTTCTAAAATGTTTTAACACATGTAAATAAACACATTTGGCTTGAGAACTGGTGTCATCTCTGTGTAGCTCAGAGATATATTAGAGATACAAGATATACAACAAACTAGCCAATACATAACAACATCATCACATCACTGAAGATTTAAACAAGCTATTGGAGAAGTTGGAGCATGACTGGAATTTTACCTGAACTGCAGAGGTTGTGAAGGTAAACTGGAAGTGGGTGGCAAAGCTCGCTCATTCTGGCTTTTGTTGGCACAGTGATCACATGCCAGTTAATGAACGTCATTAACTGTGCATCCTGATGCAGGACATGAGATGGGGGCTGCATTGTCACCTAATGCGGTAGTGCTGCCTACTCCTGACACCTGAAGCAAGCTGTGGCCAGTAGGAAGCCTGCAGTGTGCTCTATGAACCCCCTTCAGTTTGAGAGTGGCTCCCTTCTGCTTCAGACCAGCGGCTGTGAGAATCGGCCTGACCAGAACACAGCTCATGGTCAACATGGAAGCCAGACCTGGGCAGGTGATGGTTCACTGAAGACTTCGCAAATGTTCTCCTGCAGGCTGTTTGGACAAGGCAGGAGCAGAAGGAGGAGGCTACCTCACTGAGTGACCTCAGATGCAATTTCAGACAAAGTCAGCAGCCATGAGTCCACCTGGAGAATGCAGCTGCCTTCTGTACTAGACCCAGGAACCTAAATGGGGATGTGTGTGTGTGTGTGTGTGTGTGCACGTGTGCGTGTGTAATGTGTGTGTGTGCGTGTGTGTG
>NC_063354.1:36592531-36658454 GCF_021869965.1 Rhincodon typus
GTGTGTGTGTGTGTGTGTGCGCGTGTGTGTGTGTGTAGTGTGTGTGTGTGTTTGCGAGTGTGTGTGTGTGCGCGTGTGTGTCTTTGTGTGTGTGTGCACGTGTGTGTGAGTGTGTGTGTGTGTGTGCGCGCGTGTGTGTGTGAGTGTGTGTGAAATTTGTTCTCTTTTCATATGTGCTTCCAGATGATGATCATGAGGGATTGGCCCTTCAGCGTCATCACTAAACATATCAGTCCTTTCATGGTACATGGGCACATTAGAGGTACTCACCAGCTCAGGCATAACTGGCATCCCTTTCATACACCCTGACATTTGGGTCCCAACTCAAATTGAGAATCTTACCTCCTGGCTTAAAGTACATGAAGCAAACAAAACCAATAATGTCCAAAGATAGAACAAGATATTCATTGTATTTGTACCAGTGTACGCATGGTGCTGATTTATACATTGATGTATTTCAGACGTATACTTTAGTCCATTTCGGTTGCTTCAATGCTCATACCACAAATTATATGTGTGCATTTTCCACTTGTGTGTAAATCAGTTGACAATATATATATAGATGACAGCTACATTGAAATCAAGATGTGGAGTTAGTTATCAGAGAAGCAAATTATGTCCCAAGCCGTCTGGCATTGAGAGTGAGAGCAAGAGAACATAAATTCTCCTTCAGTGGTTGCAGTGAGAAATTATTGTGGCTGAAGAATTGAGAAAAGATGAATTATTTGGCACAGGGAATAAAAGCGTCTTGTCTTTATGCACTAACTAGCCCATTCTCAGGATATTGAGGAGCACTTTTTAATGAATAGCTTTATTGCTGAAATTAATTTTTGTCGTTAACAGCAACAAACAATTTAAACATGCAAATCTCTTACACTTGCCAGGTAACCTGCTGCTGCTTAAGGAAGCAGAAAATACTAGAAACAATTAACAGATACTATACAATCCCTGGAGAAAGAGATAGTAGGAACTGCAAATGCTGGAGAATCTGAGATATACAAGGTGTAGAGCTGGATGAACACAGCAGGCCAAGCAGCATCAGAGGAGCAGGAAGGCTGACGTTTCGGGCCTTGACATTTCGGGCCTTGACCCAAGGCCCGAAACGTCAGCCTTCCTGCTCTTCTGATGCTGCTTGTCCTGCTGTGTTCATCCAGCTCTACACTCTGGAGAATAAGTACAGGTTGTGTGAACATTCCTGTGTCCTGAAGCAGTTATTCTCAAATTCAAGCTTGTACAAAGCTTTTGACAGTCTGTGACACAAGGTACAAATTTTATGGTGGAGGAAATGACCAACAATATTGTTAAACCGTCACAACATGCAGCCCTTTCATGTAATGAGTAAAAAGCATGTATAGGGGGCCCCATATTTACAAATCCAAATGGAAAGGATTCCCTCACGTTAAAGGACCATTCTCCTGAAGGACATCATTATCTGTAATAAATGATGGACAGTCAATCAATTTATCTCCAATGATACAGTACCAATCACATTGGTCAAGTCATGTAGGCAAGACAAAATGAGGTTTAATCATGCTTGCAGTTACTGTTCATAGCAAGTGTTTTGTTCCTTGTCACCTTAAATCAAACATCCCTCAGATCAAATGAATGTTTGACTCTTTTTACTTTGCAATACTGGAATTAAATCCTTTTCCCTCTCAACTGTTTGATACAGAGCTAGACTATTTGCAAACTCATTCGTGTCTTTGACCAACTGATGTCTGATCTGACACCGTATCTTTGTGTCTCTGCGGCAGCCTGTCTTCTGTTGAGATTCTCATTCATGCCTTTGTTGCCTTCTGAATCAATTATTCAGAATTTCTTTTGACCGACCTCCAATTTTGTGTTCACTGTAAATTTGACGGTGTCAGCCTTATGAAAACCACACATGCAAAGTCAGTCAACAGAGTTATAGAAGCGTCAAGTCTGGAGATAATGAAGGCATGGATGAAGACTTCATCAGCAGAAGACCTGATCAAATGTCAGGGTTGGCGATATTATAGAGGTAGAAATAGGCATTCCCAGTGAATTTTAACTCATTTGTGGAGTGAGTGTCATTTGATGTTGCTTGAACTTCACTGATGCCCATCAGAAGGTAAATCATGAGACACCTTCTTGATTGCTAAAGTCCATGTTGTACAGATACACGCACAGTTCTGTTTGGAAAGGAGTTCCAAGATTTTCGCACAGTGACAGAGAGAACTGTGATACAGTTCCAAGTCAGATGACAGTGTATGGCTTGGATGCAGTTTGTAGATGATGGTCTTCTTGCGCATCAATCCTGATGAAGGATCCAGACCGAAAACATCAACACTCCTGCTCTTCTGATGCTGTTTGACCTGCTGTGCTTCTCCAGCTCCACATTTTATTGACTGTGACTTCCAGCATCTGCAGTCCTTACTGTCTCCTAGTCGCTGAAAACCATACTGTGAAACCTCTTCCAAGGATGCCCACTTTGAAGAAGTTTTCCTCCTCCCTCTGAAGAGATCTCAGTGGGTTGCTCTCCCACTGCAACCCCCTGGTTATCTCCTCTACCCTGAAGCTCCTGAAACAAACAGCTACTACACAGTCCTGATGAAGGGTCCAGACCTGAAATGTTGACATTCCTGCTCCTCCGATGCTGTCTGATCTGCTGTGTTTCTCCAGCTCCACGTTTTATCGACTCTGACTTCCAGCATCTGCCAGTCCTTACTATCCCCTGGGCATCAGTTGAGATTGCTTTTGTGGGTAATAGAGGTTGCAGATTTGGATGGTGCTGCTAAAAGATGCTTGGCAAGTTACTGGAGTGCACCTTGTTGATGTAAAAACTGTTGGATTTGGCAGTCGGTAATGAAGGGAGTGAATGTTTAAAGTAGTAGCCGGGATGTTGATCAAATGGGCTGCTTTGTCCTGGATAATGTTGAGGTTCTTGAGTGTTGCTGGAGCTTGACTCATTTGGCCAAGTTGAGAGTATTCCATCACACGGCTGACTTGTGAGTTCTGGAGAGTTGGAGGACTTTGGGAACGAAGGGTGAGAATGAGAATCCCCAACCTATAACTTGCTCTTGTAGCTACTATGTTACATATGTATATATTTAAATAGCTAATTCATGCTGTCACTGCAAGGTAAATGTCTTAGGTAAAGCTGTCTTCAACTCCTTGAGAACAAAGTCAGAGGTGGGGATGTTCACTGATAATTGCACAATGTTCAACACCATTTACACCAGCTCAGATGTTGAAGCAGTCTATGCGTCAGAATTAGCAAGACCTGAACAATATCCAGTCTTTGCACTGACATTCTGAACCACGTACTGAGTTCACTTGCAGGGAAGAAAATGCTATTTGAATTGTACTTTCAGGAGTCTGTCCTGAGATATAAATCTACTTGCTAAAGCCTGGATCTGATTTGATCTAATGAAATTACCTACCTTCAGCATCATTCTGTCCATATTATCGTTAGACTTAATGAGAGAAAATGTCCTGTGGTCTAATTTAGCAATTTAGTAAACTCAGTGGGAAGATGGTGCAGATCTGCTGATGGACAACTTCAGAATAAAAGCTGATACCATCCCTAAAAAAGCTAATGTTTTTTAAACACATGAAAAGAAAGTTTTTTTTTTCAAAAGTCTGTTTCCAGGTTACATACTTAAAGCGAATGATCAGGTTAAATTCCTTTCCCTCACACTAAACTAGTAAGAGAAGCAGTGGTGATTAGAGACTTAAAGGGTGCTGGTTTTGGGAGCTGCAAGAAAAATAAAACAAATCTGATTTAAGATAAAACAAGAAAGGAGAGGATAAAACCCCTGGCCCAGACAGTTTGCAGCCATGCATTTTATAATAATCCAGGCAAGAGATAGAACAGTCACCATTGCACATATTTAATAATTTGTCGTAAAGAGATATCGTGCCAAAGAATTTGTGGGTAGGGAACATTTGTACCTATATTTAGGAATGGAGGTACAGTATGTCCAGGGAACTCTGGCAGTTGAACGTTGATTGCAGTCTAAGAGATGAAAATTTAAAGGAAAAATTAGAGGAACATTCAAAACTAATTTATAATAAGAAATATCATTAAATTTTGGAGGACAAACATTGCTTTTTTAACCCCATTGGGCAGGATTTTTCAGAAGACTGTACAGAACAGCAACTGGTTTCAGGAAGACTTCAAGCTCTTTGTTAGAGGGAGTGCTACTGCCATTTGATTGTCAGCAGTGCTATCAAGAGTATTGGCCACTGCTGGGACTGCAAGTAGACCCCAGAGTTAAAATGCAACAGCTCCTAAGACCAGTAAGCGTGGAGTCTTGTGGCAGGGCCGTAAGGAGAGCTACAGGTTTAGAGGGGTTGGGGACTGGAACTCATGATGACCAGGCTGTATGGGGAATCAGCATCTAAAGGGGATAGAGCAGATCCTAGAACTTTGGTGGAAGAGTGTGAAGCTATTACTTCCCTTTACCTGTGAGGCACAATTGGGATGATCTGCTAGGTTTCCTCCCATCTCCAACTGGCCAAAACATTATAAAAACCGAAAGAACTATGGATGCTGTAAATCCAGCAACTTCTGTTTTTAGCCAAAACGTTATGTCTGGGCAAGAAGCAGCTGTTCTGACTATTTAATAGTTTTAATTTAGCTGAGAGTGGGCAGGCTACCATGGACATTGTCCCTCATTAAATTGCAGTTAGGTTGATGGCTGGAGAACAAATGAATGCTCACAAATGTACCCACCCCTGCCTACTTCCACAATAACCAGTTTGTAAAATTTTCCCCATTGGGCTGTTTGAAGAGGTAGACGCGTGTAATGTCATTGATGTAATATATCTAGATTTCTAATGGGGTTTTATAAGTAAACTGACAGGATTAGTGTCAGAGAATAAGTAACAGTGGGTAGATAGTTGCTTGCAAGACAGAAAGTAGAGAGTAAGGGTAAGAAGTAACTAGTTGGAATAGCAGAAGATGTGAAATAGGTTCATATTCCTGAGACTACTGTTGCTAATGATTTATTTCAGCAATTTCAACTTAGAATCTAAAACAAAATTTCAAATCAATATACGTGTCAGTTATGACTTACTCTCCACATTCAAATGCTGCCAGATGCAACCCAAAAAGAAATTTTATATTCTTCTTCTTAACTTTCTCCTCCAATAATGTCGCATTCTACCACTGCTCAAATTGCACTTAATAAAGACTGCCTTTTTCTGACAATGCAGTGCCACAATATTCTATATAAATACAGCCTAAATAACGATAAGTTCATGCCTCGCTGCATTATAACAATCCTTTTCATGACATATGTGAGACCACTGGGTTATGGTTTAACAGGAAATCAATTTCAATTGTATGGCATGATCCCAATTCCATATAACTTCACATTTCCCCCTTATGTGGGGAATTCTGTTTTACCGTAGATTAAAAGAAACACTCCAAAACATGCCTTATAAATGCTATTTGTAACAAGTTGTTGATTTGATTTCTTCAGGTTGTTGCTACAGTTTTTCACCTATTTGGTGCATTCCTTAGGTGTTTTAAATTTAATGTCTTTTTTAAACTCAGAGATAGGAGGAACTGCTGATGTTGGAGTCTGAGATAACAAGGTATAGAGCTGGATGAACACAACAGGCCAGGCAGCATCAGAGGAGCAAGAAAGCTGACGTTTCGGGTCTGAAGAAGGGTCCAGATCTGAAACATCAGCTTTCTTGCTCCTCTGATGCTGCCTGGCCTGCTGTGTTCATCCAGCTCTACACCTTGTTATTTCTTTTTTAAACTGGTGGGTGACTTCAAAGGTGCTGCACAGACCAGTCACTCCCAGACATGGGTGGACATTCCTTCAAGAACACAGCTCGACTGGAGGGTGAAAAGAAGACACATACAAGCTAGACAGGCTATTGGTTGAGGCAATTGAAGTATAGAAACTAGAGGAAATCTTTCCTACACTGTGTTAAATTTCACCCTGACCTTTATTAATAATGCAATATAAGCCTGTTTGAGATAATGATTTCAAATGAAGTTTTTTACGATTAAGTTGTGCATTATCATTGGTTTGCCCATATGAGATGCTGTGAGCTACTGAGTGTAGAAAGACTAAAGTTCGTTCTGTAAGTCCTTCTGAAGTATGTAACTCTTGGCCTTTCCCTACTCTCCTAAATGAATATAACCTCATAAGGAATGGAAAAGTGATGCGGGAGTCCATAGAGTAGAGAAGTGGTTGCAACACACAAGAGAACATGATGTTCGTCTCCCTTTTGTTGCACTGTGTAGCAATGCATTACTTTCTCTTCCAGTATCAGGCTGCCTTCCAGTGAAGTTATACCAAACTTATCTCGAGATTTTCCTTAGTTATGTCTACAAGCACAATTGCTGATTTGCAAGTCGCCAAGTTAGAAACAAATAAAACTTAAACCTTTCAGAATGTCCTAAACAAATCTTTGTATCAGGGTTTATAATTGGAATGAATTAGGGATGGCAATTCAGCTAAAACAGCAGAACTGTTTCTAGTTGCATTAAAATATATAGAGTTTGTTTTATTTTGTGATAATGTGCCAAAAATGAATTCTTCATATTATAGCAGCACCGACATGTTACCACAAGTTTCCAGACCCTATGTCATGTGTGCACAACCTCTGTTTGGTCAATCCAGTGTTCAGCTTCATATTTCACACATTCAGTCTATTGCCACAGTTTACTTTTCTCATCTTCAATAGTGCTTGCTCTTTATTTCCTATTATCTTGCAATTCTTCTGCATATTTTTTGCAAGCTGCAAATTCTTGCCAATGTTCTTTGAACTGTTCATCCATACTCCAAACTTACATCAGAAACTCTCTTGCCCAGCACTGATTTTGTTTAACTCTTCTTGACCAATCTCTCCATCTCTACAATAGCAAATGTCCATTTACAAAACATTGCGTGTTACTGATGTAGTTTTCATTGACAGCTTTTTTCAGCTTTGTGTGTTCAGAATGTATCCTTCATTTCTTTTTGTTTCTGTGATTTCTTGACCTCCCTACACCTGACACCTCTGACACTCTGTTCATCCCCAAGCCAGGTCCAACCCTCCATTTTCTATTGAAAACAGGCTTCAGTTATTCTGGATCAAGATTTATGTTTAAAGGCATTGTACCTTGCTACATCTTTTTCCCATTTAAAGCATCCGTTGGCAATGACTGCTAACCTCTAAATCTCTGTATGGTATTCAATTTACTGATTTGCAAATAGCCTTTTGCTAATTTGAAATTAACATGTAAAAACATGTTGAAGTTGTTGACAAAAGGTTTTATTATAGTTTCACATGTATTGCACTAATGTCCAATATTTTGTTATGCCTAAAACTTATGGTGAAACAAGTGAGCAGCTTACTCAATACATACTTAGCTTTTCTCTTTTTAAAGTTATCTTTTGCTGATAGGTTTCATACTTTATGAAACTCTTCTTCAAGGCTTTTCCCTGCCTGGCTGATGGTCTGTACCTATAAAAAATATAAATATATTTACATATACTTTTTGGGAACTTCCATTGAGGAGATTTTGGGCTAACACACACACAACAACTTGCTGTGAAAATGCTGCTCGCTTTTTGACAGCTCTGACAAATTTCACAACAGCAGCTAAGACAAGCTGCAGCTTACAACCATCAACAGCAGTCACTTTTTTAAAAAATCAATTCGCCTTATTTCCCAATGTTCATGTGTCCTTTAAAATAATTTCAGAATTTGTATCTGGATCCACATCTTTGCCAAGTAACTAATCAGTTCTTCCTTGTGTTATCTTTGAATCAAGTTTAGTTGGAAATTGTTCATTATTTATTGCATGGAAAAGGAAAACGATTTGCTTGTAGCTCTCTTCGACCCTTCACGTTCCCAGCTGACGGTAATTCCAGACAAACCAGATCCCAATGTGAAACCTAGCCCAACAGAACCATAAGCTTTTCTTTTTGTTTACCATGGAGGTCAGCCACTGAACCTACTCCCCAGAGACTGCCAATGAACTTTTACCAAATGTTTATTACACAGAAGAAAGTACTGACTATATCATACTTGTACAAGATCTGTTGGAACAAGCTCATTACAATCATCAGAATGAAAAAGTCATCCTTCTTATTGGAGCAAGAACCTTACAGACTCTCAAACCTCAGTGAAAAGACTATCATCTATTTCATTTTGGCAGATAGTTGCTGTACATGCATTCGAAGGTATTTACTATTTAATGTCTCTCCCCGACATCCATAAAACAACTGTTAATTTTAGCTCATTTATTGCTTAGCATGGGTTCCCTAAACTAATGTCTTCAACAGCGTTGCATGACACCTTCATTTCAGAAAGTTCTAAAGCTTTCAGCTTCTGAGGCTTTCTTCTCAAGACATCTGTCCAATTCACAAAAACAGAAACTGTTGGAGCAACTCAGAGAAAGGCCACTGGAACCAAAACATTGACTCTGCTTTCTCTGCACACCTGCTGAGTTTCTGCAGCACTTTCTGGTTTTATTTTACCAATTTGAAGACTGCTACAAACAGTAACTCTCCTGCTGTGGACCTCTTCTCTCTGAATCAACCTCTCTCCTTTTCCTTTTTCTCTATCTCAGGGTCATTAAGTGAAGTCAACAAACAATCTAGCAAATATCTTCCCAGGTGGCTTGCTAGTTAGTCAGCTGAAATCACATGACCTTCTGGAAAGGTTACTTTGAACTCACTGTTCAAAATGTCTTTCTAATCTTTTAAATAAAAACATTTATGCCTTCGCAGAGCTCTAAACTGAAGTCCATTTTCCTCTCCTTTGGGACCTATGCTCCAAAATAATGATACATTATGAGCATTCATCACAGCTGGAACTGATGATTGATAACTAAAATGGTTATGAAAAGGAACTTTAAAACGGGAATAAAGTTGGGAATAAAAAGTAAAGAAATACAATTGGTACAGTGTGGATATACGCTTTGATTTATTTTAGAGATTGTAATCGGCATTGTATTGACCATGTAGGTCCCAGCTCTGACAGGAAGGATGAGATTTTTGAAACTTGAGCCATTTATCTTATTGGCATTGATCTAGAACATTTCTGAGAGAGTGCCCTGATAACAGGTGGGCAAAATGAGTTGGTACAGTATGACAGTACTGTGGCTTTAAGAAGGATTTGTTCTGTGCTGTATCTCTTGCAGAGAGGTGTTACCATAGCGGTGATGGAAAGTCTCCTTCAGAAGTCTCCTTTGAGCTTCCTGGGTGTGTTTTTTTTTAAATTAGACAAAAGAATCATCAGTGAGTGAAGTCAGGCTCAGACAGGCCCAGGATTTTAGTTTTGCTTTCAGTTGGGGTTTGGAGTTGGCTATTGAAGCTAATCGATACAGTTCTCTCCCTGCTTTAGCAAAAAAAGCTTGAGTTCTCTCTCTGCTACTAGATTGTTTCATTTGGTGTTCCTGTCTCCTGGAATGTAGAGGAGGTAGCACATGAGGAAAATGTCTTTTGCTGAATTTGCCCTTGCCAAGGATGTGTTTATGGGATGCTGTTACATTGGAACAGTTAATGATTAGTTAAATAATATATTATTTTATTAAGTATTTCAATTGAGTTAAAGTTATGTCAATTCTTCTTTTTTGTTTGTCTTTTAATAGCGTTAGAACATGGAACATAGAACAATACAGCACAGTATAGGACCTTCGGCCCACGATGTCATGCCGAACTTTCACCCTAAACCTAAGGTCTATCTAACCTCCACCCTTACCTTATACTATCATCCATATGCCTATCTAATAGTTGCTTAAATGCCCCTAATGAGGCTGACTCCACTACCCTCTCCGGCAATGCATTCCACGCGCCGACCACTCTCTGAGTAAAGAACCTACCTCTGATGTCTCCCCTGTATCTACCTCCACTCACTTTAAAACTATGCCTCCTCGCATAGCTACCTCCACCTGTTGTAAAAATAAAACATGTTTTGTATAAAGCCTAGTAGTAGACCAATCGAAGCACATCTGGAACATAGCGCCTTACACTTAGCTGTAAAAAAATAAAATATTAGTGTCCGGACTATTCCCTCGATATATTTTGAGAGGGTTTGATCTGGCCTGTAACAGCAGTTATGATGCTGTGGGTATATTGGTGCCATAAAGGAAGATGCCAAATGTTGGAAATCCAATTAAAAAAAAAACGAAATGTACAGATCAATCAGCCCCTTAAGGAGAAAGAACTGTTTGTGTTGAAGGGTGACCTCTCTCAAAGTATTAAACTGTCTTTCTCTTTACAATGGCTCATGAGCTATGGTGTATTTCCAGCAATGTTCTCATATTTCATGTAATAAACAGCTCTTCCATCTAAGTTGCTTGCAATACTTAACAAGATTAGGATTACTCTTATTACATCAGAAGCTAATTTTCCTATTGAAAACACATACCCCTGTGCATACAAACATATGAACATACAAATTAGGAGCTGTAAAAGGCCATTTGGCTCATTGAGCCTACTTTTCCATTTAATAAGATTTATGGATGATCTGACTGTGTTCACAACTTCACATTCCGACCCACCCCAATAACCTTTGACTCTGACCTGAGTCAAGAATCGAGCCAGCTCTGCTTTAATAATATTCCGCAATCCAAACTCCATTGCTTTGAAGTGAAGAGAGCTTCACAGACTTATTACTGTTTGGGTGAAGAAAATTACTCATCTCACTGTTTTACATGGGAGACCTCCTTATTTTTAAACTGTGACCCCTAGTTCCATAAAAGAACACACCCTTTCAGCAGTAACACAGCAAGCTTTGTTTTAACTGGCACCTTATCAACTGGCACTCTTCATAAACATGCAAAAATTATATGCCTCAAAAAGCATGATCTACCATGATGTGGATGGTAGTATAACAGTGATGTGTATATCCCCTGCATTACATTTCAGCTACTTATTGTGTATTTTTACTTGATTTTAGGAGGTATGTTGATGTTTTTACATAGATTTTTTTCAGGGATGTTGATGTCTCGAAGCTTTGCTTGGTTGCAGTTATGCATACCTCTTGAAATCCAGAATATTTGATCAACCAGCACTCTCCTGGTCCCATAGGTTCCGATTAATAAGAGGTTTGCTGTACGTCTATTCTTTTGTTGAATTACAAACGATATGTTTATAGTATTATGGGTTTAGGACAAATAAAATTTTACTGGATTGAACAGTTGAAACAATTATTGTCCTTTCATTTTGACCATATACAGAGCCAAAATTATTTAGGTTTAATGAAACCAAGTTTCATTGAATAATTATTTCCTAATCTCTGACAAGTGTAAAGCTGTAGAAGATCTTCTGAAGTATAGATCATGCTGATGAACTAGATTGGATTTTCTTTTGTTTTGAAGAGGTGATTGAAGTAGTGGACAGGACAATGTCTGCGGATATTGTCTAACTGAAACTCCAGAAGGCATTTGTTAAACATCGGGCATTAAGCACCTATTAGCTTAAAAAGAAATGACATCTGAGCTGGTCAGGAGTTTGTCCGTCAGCCAATTAGAAGAGATAATGGGTGGGTACTCAATTGGCAGGGTGTTTCCAATGATGACCAAGTGGCATTATAAGCAATATAAATGGTAGCATTAAAAGGCATTATTGTACTAAATGAATGACCAAACTATGACAAATAGATTTCAATTGAGGCAAATGTGAATTCAACCACTTAGGACCTTAAAGGAATCGATCAGTGCGAACAAAATGGTGAAAGACTAGGAGCAGTGCAGGGCCAAAGGATCTGCCGTGAGTCCGTGTTAATATATCATGGTCAGGTAGAAAAATAAATCAAAATTACAAATCAAATGCTTGATTACCAACGTCATTTTGGCTTTTGTATCTACAAGATTAGAAAACAAAGGGAGAGGAATCATACTATATAATGCCTTAGTGGGCTGAAATATTATGTTCCATTTTAGACACTTGATTTGCTATTTTGACCATGGGGGTGAGGTGTGGGGGTATGCATACTGTGACATAGAATTGATACAATGATACCTTGACTCCAAAAGTTAAATTAAGGGGAGAGATTACGCAAATTAGTGTTGTATTCCCAGAGTAAAAATAAGTTGAAGGGTAATTTATAAAGTCATAGAGACGTACAGCACGGAAAAAGATCCTTCAGTCCGACTTGTCCACCAGATATCCTAAATTAATTACATTTGCCAATATTTGGCCTATAACCCTCTAAACCCTTCCTATTCATATACCCATCCAGACACCTTTTAAATGTTGTAATTGTACCAGCCTCCACCACCTCCTCTGGCAGCTCATTCCATACGTGCACCACCCTCTACATGAAAAGGTTACCCCTTAGGTCCTTTTTAAATCTTTCCCCTCTCACTTTAAACCTGTGCCCTCTAGTTTTGGACTCCCCTACCCTGGGAAAAAGACCTTGTCTCTTTACCCTATCCATGCTCCTCATGATTTTATAAGCTTCTATAAGGTCACCCCTTAGCCTCTGATGTGCCAGGGAAATTAGCCCCAGCCTATTTAGTCTCTCAAACCTTTCAGTCCCGGCAACAACCTTGTAAATCTTTTCCGAGCCCTTTCAAGTTTCACAACATCCTTCGTAAGGCAGGGAGACCAGAATTGTATGCAGTATTCCAAACGTGGCCTCACTATATTCTGTACAGCTGCAACATGGCGTCCCATCTCCTATATTCAATGTTAAATGAAATCAGATCATATGGAACCTGGACCTGAGTGAAGAATGTCCTAGTGACATCCTGCTGAATCATGTCTCTCTACCTAGCAGAAATATTTAAGAAACCTTCATTAGTTTTAACTTGTATGGTTCCGGTCCTCGGAACCCCATTGTGATATTATTACACCCACTTGATCCTTTGTTCATTAGTATTCCTGATGTATATTTTGTAATTTCTTCTGGGAATATATTACATTGATATAAAATTGAGATATGATATGAATCTGTGCAAAACCACAATCAGACTCCAACCGTAACTAGAACATTGAGTCAATAGAGAGGGGGGAAGACAATGAAGAAGGATCCAGACCCGAAACGTCAGCTTTCCTGCTCCTCTGATGCTGCTTGACCTGCTGTATTCATCCAGCTCTACACCTTGTTATCTCAGATTCTCCAGCATCGGCAGTTCCTACTAGCTCTAGACTGAAAAATAGGGGCTGTTTTCATTAGAGTGGAGTATTCTGATGGATATGCTTAAAATTCAGAGTGAATACTGGCACTGATGATTGATGATGAGCAGGGTGTGGTGACAGAGTCAAAAAATACAACCTTATGTCAAAGGAGCAACTTTTTCATGCAGAGGGCAGTGCTTGTATGGAAGGAGCTGCCAGGGGAAGTGGTGGAGACTGGTACAGTTACAACATTTAAAAGGCATCTGGATGGATACATGCATAGGAAGGGTTTAGAGGGATATAGGTCAAATGCTGGCAAATGGGACTAAATTTATTTAGGATATCTGGTCGGCATGGACAAGTTGGACCGAAGTGTCTGTTTCCATGCTCTACACGCTCTATGACTCTAAGAACTTTAGCCATCTGCCTTTCTGTGGAAGTCACAACATCCAAGCGCTATTACTCTCTGCTTATTCTTGGCACTTGAGGCTTGGTAGTAAAATAGTTATTGTCTTTGGTGTTAATTTTAAATTGAACTTGGGTGACATCAGCCAGTACCAGCTCATGATGAACATAGAATACCAGTGGTGCCTCAACCCAGCTGTTGGACATGAACAGATAAAAACAAACAGTTTTCAGTAATCTGCAGGAGGAGCTCAAAGGGGCACAGATATAATCTTAAGGTAAAAGATTTAAGAAGGAGACCAAGAGAATTTTGTTTTAATGGAGGATGTTAAAAACTCCTGGAATGCCTTTCCAGAGTTGGTGATTACAGGAGAGACCCCATCACCATTCTAACATCAGTGAAAAGGAGAGTAAAATGACTATGGTGTCAGAATGGATAAGGGTTTAGAACTATTGCTTCCATGGAGGATAAGCACCAGCGTGTCACAGGTACAACTGAATTAATTTTTATGCAGTTTTACCATTATACATGTAAACACTGATGGACTGAAACATATTAGTTACAAACGTAATCACGAGAATTTCACACTTCTTGTTAAAAGGCTCTGATTGTCTGTCAGAAAGCAAGCATCCTGGAGAGTTAATTATGTAGTCTTGCCTCTGTATACACTACACTTGAAGTTGAACATAAATTTCAACTGCACTTTCCTTGCCTATGCCTTCAAAAAGTGACCTATTGGAAACCAGCTGGTTATTGCTTCAAGTGTTTGTTAATCTTAAATTGTTAGGTCAACAAACCAGAAGTCCTGTTCTTGGAAGGTACTGACTTCACTTGTCTATTCGTGCTGCAACAGAAGCTAATAATGATGCTTTATTTGTTTTGCTGCAATTAGTTATACTTTGTCAAGTTAGGTTTATCATAGTTCAATGCTTATTTAAATCTAATTTCTAGATAAAGTGCAAGTGTATTAATAAGATCAAGTGTAAGATCATCTGCGCCCCAGAAGTACCAAAATCTTATCTCTACCTTTTCAGAGAATTGTAATTTGTCAAATATTAGATGTAGAATTGACCTTCAAATTCAAGGAACACATTGAAACCATTTGAACTGGACGTGCTGCATGCATATAAATGAAACAAAGATGCGGATGTGGGAGATCTGAAACACACAAACAGAAATTGCTCGTGAAACTCAGCAGGTCTGGAGCATTTGTGGAGAGAAAACAGCATTAATGTTTTGTATCCAGTGACTCTCCTTCCATGGTCTGCCAGACCTGCTGAGGTTACCCAGCAATTTCAGTTTTTTATGTAGATCTGCTGCATAGCAACTGCAGAAGGTGTGCTTCACTAAACCTGCTGAAGCATTGCTTCATGTTAAAATTCGTCCTGCACTCATCACAAAGTATTTCGGTCCATGGCATAGAAATGTAGGCCTGACTATTACTTGAAGTGTCGACATGTGTTAACAAAGTCCATCAAGGCGCTGCACATTGTAAAGAAGCAACTGCTCCCCTCCTTTAACTCTGCTCTGTAGTCCTCTTACACCAACAATCATTTCTTATAACATGAAATGAATGCTCCACCTTCTAAAAAGGAATGTAGTTTTTTTCTGATGATAGGAGACTATTACTCCCTGGCTGCATGCCCATCTTAAACGTCTGCTTTCAAAATGATTCATTTATGACCATGAATGAGGAAACACCTTACTTGTTCATCATATCGCCAAAGAGTAATTGGTTAATTAGTGTTTATTGTTTTATGTGCAATTTAGTAGTTGCCCTATAACTGTGTATCTGGTATCTTGCTGGGAAAGTGATTTAGCCACTTTTTGATTTATAGGAATTAGGTTTGAAATGTTAATAGAAATAGACTCTTCTTGAGCACATTATCAAGTAGATCAGTTTGACTGCTGTGCTGAGGCCTCACACATGCTTTGTATTACTGATATCATAAACACTTCCAGCAATCCCTTTTGCATCCCACCCACAAGAAAAATATGTCTAAGATGGTAATAAATAAATTGTTCAAAATTAATGTGACCACATTCTCAGGTCATTGTTGCCCAGACGTGGGAGGTGATGGTCCAGCACATCAGTGCAAAAGATAAGGCTGGAGCTTTTGTAACAGTCTTTCGCCAGAAGTGCCAAGTGGGTGTTCCATCTCAGCCTCCTCCAAATGGTCCCAACATCTAAATGTCAGTCTTCAGCCAATTCGATTCACTCCACATGATATCAAGAAACAGTTGGAGATACTTGATGCAGCAAAGGCTACGGACCATGACAGCATTCTGGCAATAGTACTGAAAACTTGTGCTCTGGATCTTGCTGCTCTCCTAGTCAAACTCTTCCAGTACAGCTACAACACTGGCAATTGATATAACCAAGTGGAAAATGGCCTGTGCATAAAAAACAGGACAAATCCAATTCACACCGAAAAGTCTTCTCTCAATCATCAGTAAAGTTTAATCAACAGTGCTATCAAGCAGCACTCATTAATCTGTTCTCAAGCAGTCAGGTTCAGTCAGGGTCTCTCAGCTCCTGACGTCATTACATCCTTTGTTCAAACGTGAACAAAAGAGCTGAATGTCAAGGGTGAATTGAAAATGACAGCTCTTAACACCATATTTGACCAAGTGTGGCATCAAGGAGCTCTAGCAGCACTGGAGTCAGGGGAAACCTCTCCGCCGGTTAGATCATACCTGGCGCAAAGGAAGATGGTTGTAGTTGTTAGAGGTCAGTAATCTCAGCTTCAGGACATTTGTGCAGGACTTCCTCAAGGTAGTGTCTTAGGCCCAACCATTTTCACATACTTTATCAATGATCTTTTCTCCATCATAAGGTCTGAAGTGGGAACATTGAACAATCATTAGCAAATCAGGAACAGAAACAAAGTTGCTGGAAAAGTGCAGCAAGCCTGGCAGCATCTGTGAAGGAGAAAACAGAGTTAATGTTTCGGGTCCAGTGACCCTTCCTCAGAACTGGGTTGCCCCTTGACATTAAGTGGCATTACCATCTCTGTATCCTCCACAATCAACATTGTGGCCGTTACCAGTGACCAGAAGCTGTACTGAAATTGCCAAATAAATACAATGGCTACCAGAGCAGGTCAGAGCCTAGAAATCCTGCAGCATGTAGTACACCTGCTGATTCCCCGAAGCCTGCCCATCATCTACAAGGCCAGGAGTGTATTGGAATACTCCCCACTTGCCTGGATGAGTGGATATCCAACAACAGTCATGAAGCTTAACATCATCCAGGATAAAGCAGCCTGCCTAATTGGCACCACATCCACAAGCATCTACTGTCTCCACCACTGATATTCAGTAACAGCATTGTACCAAGAAAATGCAGTTCAGAAATTTAGCAAGTCTCCTTAGTCTACCGTTACCATCTATGACCACTACTGTCCAGAAGGACAAGGACTACAAATACATGGGAACACCATCACCTGCAAGTTCCCCTCCAAGCCACTCACCGTCCTAACTTGGAAATGTATTGCTGTTCCTTCACTGTTGCAGGGTCAAAATCCTGGAATTCCCTCCCTAATGGCATTGTGGGTGTACCTATGCCAAATGAACTGTAGTGGTTCAAGAAGGCAGCTCATCATCACCTTCTTAAGGGCAATTAGGAAAAAGAAAAAAAATGCTGGTGACAATTAGTGATGCCGCATGCCATAAATGAATAAATTCCCAAGTCAGGATGGAATTACAAGGAAGTGAATATCAAGGAAAGATGTAATAAAAACCAAAAGAACTGCAGATGCTGTAAATCAAGATCAGAAACAAAGTTGCTGGAAAAGTTCAGCAGGTCTGGCAGCATCTGTGAAGGAGAAAACAGAGTTAACATTTTGGGTCCGGTGACCCTTCCTCAGAACCGATGGTGGCTGGGAAAACGTCAGTTTATATGCAGAAAATAGGGAGGTGGATGGGGTAGTCCCATGATGCCACCATGTCAGACAGAACTAATTTACCTTGGAGTTTGTATCTTACCACCCTGACTGTTTTGTCCTCCCTTAAGATTTACCAGGATGTTGCCGGGAATGGAGGGTTTGCGATATAAAAATAGACTGGAAAGACTGGGACTTTTTTTTCACTGGAGTGTCGGAAGTTGAGGTGTGACCTTATTAAAGTTTATAAAATCATGAGGTGCATAGATAAGGTGAATGACAAGGATCTTTTCCCTGGGGTAGGGGAGTTCAAAACAAGGGGACATATTTTTAAGGTGAGAGGAGAAATATTTTAGAAGATCATTAGGGCAACCATTTTGCACAGAGAGTGGTCGTGAGTGGAATGAGCTGCCAGAGAAAGTGGTGGGCGAAGGTACAGTTACCACATTTAAAAGACATTTAGATAAGTTCATGAATAGGAATTATTTGTAAAGACACGGGCCAAACGCAGGCAGGTGGGACTAGCTTAGTTTGGGAACATGGTCGGCGTGGTCTGGTTGGACTGAAGGGTCTGTTTCCGTGCTGTATGACTCTATACCGCATTTGTTCTTAAACAGTATAGCTCTGCAATTACAAAAAGGGTCTATGCACAGCAAACTCTTGCATTACATGTCTACCGTTTATAAAAAAGTGTCCTTTCTTGTATTGAAAGTGACTATTAGGAATATTTGTTATGTCAGCATTATTGAGAACTGAAATGTTCCTTTAGTGTCGAGGAAAACTATTAAATACAAGACCATTTTGTTTTGGATTCAATTTTGCAAGTAAATTTGTGAAAATACCAGATGTGTTTTAGTTTAATAAATCTAGTTTAAAACGTTAAATTTGCTGTCATGATTCAAAATATTTTGCAGTGATACAGACTCATGGACAAAGCTGCCTGTTGTAGAAGATCATTGGTAAAACTTCCCTTGTAAGATAATTCCGGTAAGAAACATTCATTACGTCTATTTTATGTCACATTATGTGCCTCCGCATAGCAGCACTGATGAAGCTGTGTACCTTGTGGTATATTTGTCACTCAGCATTGATGCTGCTGTGTCTGACTACTATGATTTAGTTAAGTGATTTGACTTTAAAAGTGTAATGAATGGTGTCACATTTCCAGCAGGTAATGATAATGGGAGCTAGTAAATTAGAATTACTTTCATGCACCAGTGAACAAAGTCAACTTCTGCTTCCAGTGCCAACGAAATCAAAGTTGCAGAGTACTAAGTGTGGGAACAAACTATATTGTACATACTATTTATTATTTGTGACACAAATAGCAGTCTTGATTAAATACTATTTTCCAGACTGTTATATTTGGAAGAGAGTATGTCATTTTCACAACATTTGATCTTTGTTTTGCTGGATTAGGTTTCAGTTTGCTGTGGTTGCTGTAAAATCGGTTTCCGTATTCACAGTTAGGTGTTCTTCACAATTTATTACACTTAAAACCACAGTTTTGTGGACTTGATGGGCTGAATGGCCTGCTTCCATACTGTAGGGATTCGATGATTCCATGATTTATATTCTCGCCATTTCAAATGCAGGAAACTGGGCTCCATTACTACACTTATTCTATATAGAAAGCAAGACTTGTATTCATGTAGCACCTTTCACAATCTCAGAATCTGCCACTTTATTGGTTGACACTCAAAGGTGCGAATCTATTTTCAAGGAAAATATGACAGTTGCCTTTTTCCACTTCGTGACGTCTCAAACTATTTTACAACCAAAGTAGTGTTTTTGAGGTGGAGCCATGATATCAGAAATGTTTGAGGTAATTTGTAGATAGTTAAGTCAACAAACAGCACTGTGACGATAACGAGATTGCTTGTGATTTTAGGTTTATGTTGATGGATAAATATTGGCCAACACTGTTCTTTGAAACTGTGGCAAGGGATCATTCAAGTCCACTTCAGAGGACAGACAGTTTACCTTTCGTAATTCTCTGTGACGGTAATCTTCTGCTTTGACTATCTTGCAGGATGACTGGGCCAGCCAAGTTCTGAACAGTTGATGCAATTATTTACCATAGCAGTTGTGAGGAAACTGATAGAAGTACAAGTACTATTGAAAGAGGGATTTCTTTTATTTTTACTGTCCCCTGAATTGAGCTGTGATGAGGAGTAATTCTATGGGTTGACTCTTATACTGTTTTTTTGGCAAATTGTGAGTCGTGTCCAGTTTTGTGGAGTGATTCTCGCCACAACGTCGTGTGATTTTTTTTTGCCATACCTCGCCAACATTCGGTGAATTGGTGTTTCAGCACTCGCAGTGAGAATCCCATCTGATTTCTGCCCTGTCTAGCCACATACTGTTCCCAGATTCATTGTGCAGACCTTTGAGTACAGGGGTTGGGATTGTTGAGGTCTTTGGTGAGGCCTCTTCTGGAGTACTGTGTCCCATTCTTCATGTCCTGCTATAGGAAGGATATCATTAAGCTGGATGTTGCTGTGCAAGGAGGGTTTGAGTTATAAGGAGAGGCTGGATAGGCCGGGATTTCTTTCACTAGGAGGTTGAGGAGTGACCTTATCAAGGTTTGAAAATCACGAAGGGCATTGATACGGTGAATGGCCAGGGTCTTTTCCCTAGGATGGGGGAGTTCAAAACTCGGGGACATATTTTTAAGGCGAGAGGAGAAAGATTTATAAAGGACATTAGAGACAATTTTTTTACACAGCGTTGTTCATGTGTGGAATGAACTTCCAGAGGAAGTGGTGGAAGTGAGTACAATTACAATGTTTAAAAAACATTTGGATAAGGACATGAGTAAGAAAGGTTTGGAGGGATATGGGCCAAGCACAGGCAGGTGGGACTGGTTCAGTTTGGGATTATGGTCGCTATGGACTGGTTGAAATGAAAGGACTGTTTCCATGCTGTATGACTCTAAGCTACTCAGCAGTGGACCCCCCCTAGACCAGTATCCCTTGCAACCACTCCATCTTCCAAAACCCACTGAACCCTTGCAAGACCACTGCCATCTGGAAGCTGTGCTGCTTGTCTGTGGAACGAATTAGAGATGGTGGAGATTGGGAAGCAGGTACCACGCTTCTTGGAGAGGGACCTAGAGGTCCTGATAGATGAGGTGGTGGAGAGGAGACAGGTCCTCTAAGTCCACTTTGCAAAGGACCAGCAAGGGAGGCCACGCCATCGTAACATACCAACCGGGTCAGAGATTGCCAACTGGACCATTTCCGTGGTCAGGAAGACTGGGCAGCAGTGCAGCAAGAAAGGCAGTGATCTTCTCTAGTTCCACCAGGATAAGCGCAAATGTGTCTTCTCTGCAACTCTATCAGTGCCACTGCACCCACCAATGCTTATGCTCTGACCTCCCCTCTGTTGTATGAAGCCCCTTCCCTCACTTCTAGGAGGCAGTGCCTCTTTACTCTGTCTTCGAACATCTCAACTCCCCCACATGCACCAACACTAACAGCCGTGCCACCCACTTACATCCCATTCAGTCTTCCCCATTATATTATAACTGGGGAAGACATTGTACACGAAATGGAGTGCCAGACATCTGTGTCCCCATCGTATCTGAGGAAAGATACTTGCTCCCTGTCCTATGGGGATATGGAAACATCATGCACCAAAACCCGAATAGGTGCCACTTCTTATCCCCCTGCTAACCTGTCATTAACCAGGTGTTGAACGCTATTAATAACCACTGGTTGCAGTACCTTCTCTGCTTGTGTGTTACAGACGCACCCATCCTCCCAGGGGCTACCCTACCTCTTACAGGTGAGAGTTCCTCAATGTCTCCAGATGATAGTACATTGAAGGGACCATTGTCTACACTGCCTCCTGCACCCACTGGCATTGACTCATTCTGCAACCTGGGGTCACCCCCTCGCAACCTCCCCATTACCTATTGTTCAGCCGGCTGTGTGAACAGGAATGTATGTCTGAGAGTGTCGACAGTAATAGGAAGGTGCAACACACAGAGCGGATCAGTGCTGCAGGATCGAGGGGACCAGGGACCCAACATGCCTGAGTTGCCAGGATAATGTATGCTGGAGAACAATGTTGTTCCCTTATGAATCAGCCAAGCCACGTACATGCACGTACAACATGCCACCCCTTCCCCTGGCTTCCTCCAGTTTCTTTTCCCTTTAGATTTCTGTGAACAGAGGTGACAGGACCACTCTCGAGTCTACTTTCTCAAGCAACCTGACCTTGCAGCACCTCTCAGACCCCTGTATCAGATCAGACTGGCGCCTATGGTGACAAGGAACTGACTGCGACCCACTCCCTAGGGCATAATAACATGGTCTCCTGTGCAAAGGCACCCTGACCAGACCCGAGGCCTGGGTACTGGTATGAAAGACTGCCCTGACTAACCATGCTGGGCTCTCCCTTCTGATTGACAGTGCCCCCATGGACTTCATTGTGGACCACTCCCCTGAGACTCTCAGACATGGCCAATTGCTTGCAGCAGATGCCATGTGTTTGGCGTGAGAGTGATGTGGCACACTGACAAAAGACAAGGTGCTCGCCCTCTTGTCTGAGAAATGCTGCACAATATGTCCACCAGCCTAAGTGTGTGATTGTGCCAATTGCCAATGCCAGGCATGGCAAGGCAAGCTGGTAGGTGGCAGAAAATGCATGTTGAGAGAGCAAGGGAGCAGTCCTGGTAGACAGCCTAATCCATACTGTGGACTGAGTAGCTGACTCTGGGTTTTACCTGTACCCAGTGCAGTGGTTAGCCACTGATTGCTGGTCTGCCCTGCTAATACAGTCTGCCCTTTACAAGGCGCAAAGTCAGTGCATTGGCAATGTGTCCCTGAAAGTAGAGTGCCAATGTCCGTGGGTGGACAAGGACCTGAAACTGGTGCTCGTGGACCGTGTCCTTCTCTCCAATTTGGCCATGGGTAATGTGGATGTCTATTGGAGCAAACATCCAGCTGAAGCTGCCAGAAACCCACTCTGGTTTCCATGTTGAGTTGTCCCAATAGCTGGTTTGTACAGAGATTTTGGTAAGATCACAACCCATGGGTGAGTCAGGCTTTTTACAAACCAGATAATAAGCAACGATGATCATCGATTGGGAACTTGTCACTGCCTAGTGAAAATCTCGCCACTCCCCTCGAGGAAAGCATACAAGATACAGTGAGAGAATCTCGATATTGAGATGGGCCTTGCTAAACACCTCACCTGATTTACCATTCGTCTCGCCATAGCCCACATGGCTCAGAGACTGAAAAGATTCTGGTCTTAGTGCAGTCAACTATTATGTGAAGAGAATTTTTACTTTAAAAAGACAGGGGAATAAGTATAACAGGAGGAAATTAGGAAGGAGTAAGAAATTAAAGGCCAGGTTACAGGCAGCATTGAGAGTAGTAAGAATTGAAATGGAATGAGAAACAAACTGATGCCTTTACATAAAAACATCCCTGTAAATGAAAGAACTGCAGCTTGTCGGTTAGCCCGAATGAAGTGAAGTATTTGGGTGTGAATTCTATGTATGGAGCTAGCATCTTGCTGGAGATGCATGGTCTCCCCTCAGCTGGTGCCCGGGCAATAAGTTTGCATGCCTGATGCAAACAATAGGGCACTACCCTGACACCACACAGACTTACCAGCTGATGAGACGTGGGACTTGCTCATTTGAAACATGCAGGACCAGGCAATGGCTAACTCTGCGAAGAAGAATCATTGATTTCCATTGGGACCCTGCAGTAGTGTTAATTAAAAGACAGGCACCCAACTCTCGGGTAAAGTAACCTCAGAATTTCTGATATTACAAAGTGTCTGGAAATAATTTGTGTTTCTGAATACATTGTGGTTGTTAATAGGATTTAGCAGGAGAGTGTTGCATCCCCAGAGTGAGGGCCAATGAGCCATGCAAAGACTGCAACAGGGATGGCTGATAGTGTCTCTGGGTCTGTAACACCACAAATTAATGGACAAGAGACCAGCTCAGCTTGAAGTGGCCTCATGTGGAGCAGACCACTTGTGTAGACCTGATTATTTGAAAGGCCCACTCCTGTGCCACAGAAACTTAGCAAAAGTTTATAACCATTGAATTTTCTCACCCATCTTCCACTTTTTGTCAAGCACTGTCACTGCAGGTAACGAGATCAGTGGTAGCTGTTTTATCCTAAAATATCTTTTGCCTGGAATCCTATTGCCAGCTGAACAGGACATTAACTGCAAGTTCTGAAAAAGAGTTGTACCTGACTTGAAACATTCACTGTGTTTCTCTCTGCCCAGATACTGCCAGCATTCCATTTGTCTGGTTCAGATTACCAGCATCCACAGTATTTGTTATTTGCTACATGTGACCTCTAATAACTTAAATATAGCACAGCTAAAAGTAACTCAAATGTTTCTTTTTAAAAGTTTGCAAAGTCAGATGTATTACTTGAAACACATTAAGCATCATACCAAGTAAAATCTACTTGTGTGACAATACATAAGTGTATTTTGTTATATTAAACTGCCCAGGTATTAGCTGTGCCGACTTCAAGCCATATATCTGTGACTATTCAAAATTGGAGAAAGTGCTTCCTGTAATCTCTCAACTATACACCAGTCAGTAACACAAACATTGAACAAACTGGTTCAGGTAATGTTGAAGCAGGGGCACTTAATCATTTTTGGCACATTCCCTGACAATCAATAATTGTTTGAATGTTTTGAAGGAATGCTTCCTGTGATACCTTTTTGCAATGTGTGAGAGATCTGCCAAACATGATCAAACACGAATAAACTGTTTCACATTGTGCCTTAGCTATAGCCCAATGGGTTCCTAAACTCATATCAAATGTTTGCAAACCTCTGACCATGCTGTTAAGCTTAAGAGAACAGTTTCTGAAGTTGTCTGGTGATTAGTGCTTTCGAAAGTACATTTTGCTGCATTTATCTGTCAAATTGTTTTGTTAAAGCAGCATGTTCATATTAAAAATCCTAATAAAGTTGTCAAGAAAAGTTTTAGGTTATCGAGCAGTGGTACTTTTATGGTAAGACATATGAGATCAAAAGGACTCGTGGAATATATCTTTTGGCATTAGTCCCACCAACATCAGTGTGGCAAACATTTACATCCCTTCAAAATCAATGGGAAAAGGTTGGTGTAAAAGTGTACTTTTAAGAACTTTCACTGTTTTTAATATACTAAAGGACAATGGGGAAAAATTCAGTTGAAAAGAAGTGGACTGCTGACCATTGAGTTCCAGACTGTTCTGGAGCAAATTAAATTTTTCCACGTGGTTTGAGTAGAATCAGAACACGGGTCTTCTGGTTCACAGAATTTTGAAATAATCACACTTTTAAACACACATGCTCAAACTTTCATTGAGTTTATATTTTTTGGATCTCGCATGTATTGTGGAGTGTTACATTGTTGCTTTGGTACACTGTACAGGTAGTAGTAAGTGATGTGGCAGACTGAATATACATGTATACCTGTGCATGACAACATACTTCCTAAATCATGTTGGGATAATCAAACACTATTTTTTATTTATTCAACTATACTAGTGGACATACTGTGCAGCAGCGTTTAGTCAAGAAGGTGCACATCTTGTTTACATAAGTGTTGTAGAAACTATACTTGATGTTCCACCTGGTGTGTCACTTGTCAACGATATTGATGTAGCATCTCTCGTTAGTGATCTTATTTCACTTATTAGTGATGTTGTTTTGATTGGTTGTGACGTTTCCCTTGTTAGTGAGTTTGTGTCCCTTGTTGTTTTGTTTGTTAGTGAGTGAGTGTATTTTGTTTGTTAGTGATGTTGCCTTGTTTGTTCTGGATGTTTTCTTGCTTGTTAGTGAGGTTGTTTGGCTTGTTCCTGCTATTTCACCAGTTAGTGAAGTTGTGTTGCTTATTAATGATGTTATCTCACTTGTTATTAATGTTGTTCACTTGTTAGCAATGCTGTTTCACTTGTTAGTGATGTTGTTTCCCTCATGCGAGATGTTGCTCTTGTGTCTGATAGCCTTTCCCACTTTGCCAGCCCAGGCATAGAAAAGGGGTTGTGTCTTTTCACTTTTGTTTACTAGTTTCAATATTGCTGTTGTTTGACCTTAGAGTTTTGGCTTCACCATCTACTTTTGCCAGTTTTCAGAATTCAGTCCTGTACATGATCAGCTTGTCTTTGGCTCAGATGAGGATTTGACACGCTTTGCTGAAGTTTTGACTTCCTTCTGCCTATTCATCAGCGAGTTGGTACATTTGCCAAGTGACCAAAAGAAAATACCTTCTGAGACAGCGGTCTCCCGTACTTCTTGGCATTGAATAGCCGGGCAATTCATGTCAACCTTGAGCATAGCACAAGACAGTAGTGGCAATAAGGCAAGATTTGGATCTTTCTTGGTCTTGTGCCATTTTTCTTGACTGCCCAGACATAACCTTTCCAGATGTGAAATTAAGTCCACAAGTCTGGTGATGAGCTAATGTGTTTTACCCATATTGTTTGACTTTCTGGAGATGCTTAGGGTGGTTATTGTAGCACTCACATTTTTCACCTTTCTGATAAACAGGGATTTGGCGTGACAGTTTGTGTTACTGTGATACTAATCTAGGTTTTACACGGCACCACAGCTCCCACAGAATATCATAAACTGGACGGTACCTATTTGGTGCAATCTTCTCTCTTAACTATTTTTTTTTCTATGCTTCTGACAAAACATACTGCATGTAGATGCTATTCTTTTGATTTTTTTTTGAATGTCTATCACTTGAATCTGATCTTGCATGTCCCCATTCTTATCTGTCCTTCAAGTGTCATCACAGAAGTTCACCTGGTTTTGTTTGGGTTGTGATGATCTTGGATGTACACAGTAGAATATTTTCTCTTGAGCAATTTCATCTTTGATTGACCAATACTGCCATACTGCTGGCTCTGTTTACTGCACCTTATTAAACAGCTTCTAAATCACTTGGTAAAAAAAGCAACTTTAAGTCTTCACCTTTGGTGGTCTTGCATTTAAAGTGATTTGGTTTCAGTGGTGTTACATTCGTTACTTGATGGATTTTTGCACCAAGATCTTTCATCTAGTGGGGGTGAGGACCCCAGCGTCATCCCATGACCAACCCTCCCTCTCATCCCCACCTCCAAGACCTGACACAACCTGTCCATCTTCTCTCCGACCTATCCACTCCTCCAACCTCACTGACCAATCCCCACCACTGCCTATCTGCATTCACCTATCACTATCCCACCTACCTTCCCCAGCCCCATCCCTCCTCTCTCTATTTATTTCCGAGCTCCCTTCCCCCTCCCCCATTTCTGAAGAAAGGTCCCGACCTGAAATGTCAACTTTCCTGCGTAACCTTTGCAGTATTGATGGTGCACTATGCACGTGCTTCTTATAGCTATGCTCTAGTGGATAATTTTTTACTCCAATTTGAAATTTCTCCCCTAGAGGGAGGTAAGGGATTTGTAACATTCATACACTACTGTCAAAATCTCTCTCTCTGTTGTCTGATCTGATCTCAGCTGGTATCAAAGTTTTGGATGCAGATACTATTGGTTTTCCCTTTCGAATGGATCACTGGTTTCTTCTCTGGAATGATGTGATGCTCAAGGTATTAAAAGTATCTGGCTATCTCACCGAAACTCTCTGGGTACATTTGGACAAGATCTTTCTCACTCTTGATTAGAAAGTGCTTTTCTAAGGGGTCACAACCTTTGACTCTCAGTGACACCTCGTTCATCTTATGTTTTACTGAGATCAGCTCTAGCTCTTCACAACTGCTCAAACCTGGGACAGCTTGACTGTTTTACTGACATAGATCATTGAGTTAACAATTAACTCTGTTGTGTGTACCTCTGATTAGGTCATTCCTAGCTGTTGAATCTCAGTTCCACTGTATGATGATCATATAACATTTTTTCTTTCAGAACATCTTTCTTTGCGTACCTATTTTGTTTCAGATTTTTAGGAGTGATCATCAGGTATAGGGTGAGCAGGATGATGTTACTCTGTGCTCCAGTATGAAGCTTCACTTACAGCCTTAATGCTGTGAGCTTATTTCCCACCTTCTTGCTGCTCTGACTGCTTCTGTGAATTTCTTTTTTCTGTGAACTGTCACATTCAGACATGTCAAGCAATTGTACGGTTCATATGTCTATTGTGTTCTTACACTCACCCACATCTTCCAGGGTCTCAATGTTTCAGTTTAGTTTGGTGCATATTTATCCTGATACTCTGCCTCTGGTACCTGTTTTACCATCTTCTTTCTTCATCCTGCTCATCTTTTCCATACACTCTGAAGTTGGATTTGCATGTGGAACATTTCATTTGGTCTGTGAATTCATGATCATCCGCAGCTCTAGCACACCTCTCTGAGTAAGCTCTGCATTCTTTTGTTGCTGTTTCACTGCATTAACCATATTGCCTTTTCCTCAACTCAACTCAACTGAAGGCTATTTCAGGCTCTGAAATTCATAACAGTAAATCCAATGGATAGACTTTGGTTGGAGTTGTGTGTTAAACTTCTGAAAAAAATGCTGATTTTTTTATCTTATAGTCATCTTCACTCACCTGCCAGTTGGTGAAAAAATCTAAACTATTCTTTGCCACTCAGAAGAGAATGTATCTGACCCTTGCTTTTTCAATGGTGCCTTTCAGAAAACTACAGCACTTTTGTTTGAATGTACCAAATGCCTCTACAGCATTGCTTACTTCCCAGTTCATCTGGGACCGGAATTATGCATTTATTGCTGATGTGACAGTGGCTATTTTATTTCTGCACTCAATCTCACTTTCTTTTTTCTCTCTGGCGTTATCTTGGCTTGATTTTCCTCATCTAATTTGGCATTTACATTGTTTACAATGCTTGGTTTTACTCAAGCATTTGTTGCCATCATCTTATGTTCTGAGGTTTTGAAATAATCACTCTTGTAGATACAAATACTAGACCTTTCATCCAGTGTACTTTAAAAAGATTTTACTCTGTGCCATGTGGAACTAGACATTGTTGCTTTGGTGCACCAAGTATTGGAGTTGTGACAAAGATGATACTCTGTTTATACATGTATACCCATGTCTGACAATATAGTTCCTCAAACAGTTTGGAATGATACGATATATAACACAAAACAATTTTATAATTGAAAAAATATTTTGCAAAAGCATGTTAAGTGCTGATAAATTAATTTTACAACGGATTTTGAATGCCTTTGGAGTACATTTACACTCCTTGCTTTTGTTTCACTATCATCAGCCAACAAAGTAATTTGAATGACATCATTTGAATTTTTTTAAGGCTATTTTCTTTTTGGCATCTCTTGCTTTTGAAGTCTCTTCACTGTTTTGTGCCATGCACTTTTAAAAAATGATGTTCCCTAATTCAGTTTGGTACACACACTCGACGTTTACAAAATAAAGCTGCAGGGCTGGCTCATTCCTGCACTTTAAAAGACTGGACCAACAGTGCGACCAGCTGATTGTGTATAGTTAACATAGTCCGCCCAAACAATTGGAAGTTTTTTCTAAACATTTGCGACAAAGTCAATGTTAAGAATAGCATGTATTAACATTTTGTGGAAAATCTGTAAGTTAGATCAATTGTTTATTGTTAGTGAGACGTTTGATTCAAAGGTGTGAATGTAGTTTCTTACCGGTGGTTTTATAATGGTGTACCCTGTTGTCTCCTGATGGAAATGGGCTAATGATGGATAAGTTTACTTTGAAGTTTACTGCTATCTTAACAATAAATAAACACATCTTCTAATGATTGTATCGTACATTCTATTTTTAGTTGAATCACTGAAGCGCGGTTGATATATAATCAGTAGAAGAAGTGGTTTTGCTCTGCAGTAATGCTAGTTTGATTAAAATAAATAAAATGCTATTTGTGAACATAGAAGACATAAGTTGCCATGACTATGTTTTTTTGACATTTACAGCTTTACCCAGCTGTGCCCGGTGCTTTTGAATCCTTTTGAATCCAAATTGCATCCAAACATTTAGACAGAAGTGGAATGTTTATTTCATAATAGTATTTTATCATTCAATGCAACAGTTTCTAAAAACAAACAAGACAATTACATTTAACAAAATTGACAAATTCTAATGATGGGGTACTTTTAAGTTCTGGAGATCAGCCTTTCTCATAGATGCAACTGCATAACATTCCCTTGTTTGTAGCATTGTCATTGCTTACTTTACACAACCCATGTACTGCAGCTGCAGTGGAAGGGAACATCAGATGTGGTCCTTACTGGGAGGTCGATCTGTTTCTGGCATGGAAAAGCTGATCTTCATCCCAACTTATCTTCCATTTATGCAAAATGAACCATCATACAATGTTTATCTGTGTGAATATACGTAAAGGAAATTCAAAGTATTGTCAGAAATAATTTCATATTATTGAAATTAAATTGTAATTGTTGACATATGAAAATGATAAGAAGTTTGCGTGTTTACATCTTCAACAGTTCCTTCATTAATGTTTGTGGTAAAGTAACTTTATTAAGAATCCATTCAAATAGCATGGCCATAACAAATGCCCATAAATGCTTATAAATTGAGAGAGAACTACAAATCAGAAATTTGAAATTTAACGTGTTTATTGAAATGTTATTTATTTCTGTCTTGTACCTCAGTGATTCCCTTTGTGGGATATAAATGTTGCTGCTAACCCTATTTCTAATTGCCCTGGAAAAGTGGGTCCTAAGTTGCCTTCTTAAAGATGGTTCTTAAAAGTTGCTGTTGGGGGTGTTGTCGGTGGAGCTTTTGGAGATAGTACATACTGCTACCCACTGGTGGTGAACAGACTAAATGTTGACCATGGTACATGGGATGCCAATCAAGCCTTGCCTGAGATATTGTCAAGCTTATTGAGTCTTGTTGGATCTGATGCATCCAGGCAAGTGGAGAGTATTTCATTACAGTCCTGACTCGTGCCTTGTAGATGATGGCCAAGCATTGAAGAGGTAATAGGTGAGTTATTCATAACAGAATTCTGAGCCTCTGACCTACTGTTTTTTCCATAGTATTGATGTGGCTTGTCCATTTCAATTTCAGATGTTTGTCCTGGGGATTCAGCAATGGTAATGAATTTGAACATCAAGGGGCAATAAACACACTCTCTGTTGCGGGTGATGGTCATTGCCTGGCACTTTAGCCCAGGACCAGATGTTCTCACTTCTTCCAGGTCACTAGGTGGCATAATTTTAAGGTGATTGGAGGAAGGCACAGGGGAGATGTCGGAGATAGGTTCTTTGCGCAGAGAGTGGTGGGTGCGTGGAATATGCTGCCAATGGTGGTAGTAGAGTCAGATACATTAGGGACATTTAAGTGACTCTTGGATAGGAACATGGATGATAGTAAAATGAAGGGTTTGCAGGTTGGTTTGATCTTAGAGTAGAATAATAGGCCGGCATAACATCATGGGCCGAAGGGCCTGTACTGTGCTGTACTGTTCTACGTTCTGTATTATTTTTAGCAGAATAGATTTGTTTTCTTCCATTCACCAACTCTGCACATGATTTCATGTCAGTCTTGAGAAGTGTGGAATAGGTTGACAGTAAGGCAGGATTTGTGGGGTTTTTTTGTTGTCTTTCGACGTTTGAAAAGATTTCTTGGACTTCCTGGCCTTGCCTTTCTGTAAGCCTGTTTCCCTTACTGTAAATATCGTGATGAAACAATGGTGTTGAACCTATTGTGTTCAGTGAATTCCTTAAATTCTTCAGATGTGGGTGCTATAGTCATATATCACTTGCTCAGCAGGAAGAACTTGTATAGCTGAGGTGATATTTTGACTGTCAGGTGTTTCACCTTGATGACTAAAAGTGGATTTGAGAAGGGCCAGGGAGCAAAGTCATGGAGCATGGTTCTTTGTCTGTTTTTCCAGAATCCCACCCTCTTCCTCCTCTCAAACTTCAGGTTTGGAAATAGATTCAGAATATTCCAACACCTCCCCCAAAGGCTATTCTCCAGGCCCACTTTTTCATTCTCACTAGCTCATTTCCCACACAATTTGAATTGGTCTAGGTCAAAAGGAATACGTTAGTGATAAAGTTTTTGTTTTCAAAATATCTGACATAATTCTGCACACAAGAAAATCGCCATAAATGTACTGGTAAAGTCACAGCTTCTGCCTTCCTGGCACATATGCATCATGCAAGAAGATTTAACTATCCTTTCAACTGCATCTCCAATTTAAATTTGCTAGTTGACAGTGTTCATTAGAATAGCATCTATTTCCCCTCCATACAGTTGTCCTTGATTAATGCAACCATTAGCGAGAGATTCCACATTCATTTTCAAGGAATCCATTGCTTCAGTGAAATCCAGTTTTCCTGCTTCTTGATAACTGAATATTTCTTTGTTGGCAGATTTAAAACTGTTCATTTTTTCTCATAGCTTTTTGTCTCTCTCCCTACACTTCCTCTCCCTACACTTGCAGCCTTCCTTTTTTATCCCACCAACAACTTGCAGCCTCCTTCTCTTTCTTCCTCCATCTCTTGGAGCTCTTCTTCAAGTTTTCCTTTTAATTCCAGTGATACATTACATGGGGGAATGAATCCTTGGTTTTATTGCTGGGTCAGTAGTGTCATGATAATTTAAGTATCCAATCATCTCATTGAAACTCTCTGGGAATCTTTGCATCAAATCTTCTTTTGTATTGAATCAGAGGGCAAATTGAGTGGGTGTGTTTACTTCAAATCTGAGTGTCACCTCTTTTACCTCATGGTTTCCTGAAGTAATCTGCAGTTCTTCACACTGCTGAATCCTGAAGAGTTGGACCGCCTGTTTCAGTGGCATAGAATATTCACATATTTTCCTTTGACTTGGTTTCTTCCTAGCTCTCAAATCTCAGTTCCTCTCTATGTTGTTAACATGATATTATTTGGTTTCACAACACTAAACTTTAGATAGCCATTTTTTTTTTCCAGATTTTCAGGAAAGATATTCTGGTTTACTTTAAGCAGACTGTGCTCCAGTATCAATTTTCACCATCAGATTTATTGATGTGAGATCATTTCTCACCTACTTCCATATCTGAATGACAGTGAGTCTTTGTCGCATTCAGTCATTTCATGCAGTGGTAGAGTTCCTTTCTCTATCATGTTCTTAAACTCACCGGTGCCTTACATGGTAAGAAAATTTTGGTTTATTCTCAGTCTGATGATTTGTCTTGCTTTGTTTTGTGTACCTTCCCTCAGTTACAGGTCTTTCTACAAGCTCTGCAGATTGACCTATTTACAAGACGACATCTTCTGTCTGTGAATTCATGTGATCATTCTTTCATAGCACCTCACATCTTTCTCTCTATTTGCTGTACATTGCTTTGTTGCTGTTTCACAGCATCAACCCTGCTCCCGTGGCTGGCCACTTGTGTAGTCAGAGTCGTTGCCTTTTTGCTCGAGCTCTACCTGTGTGCTCTAACAGTGTCTACAACCTGCAATATTCTGAGCTCCCTCCTTTCTGATTATCGCTTTCTGTAATTCAGGTTGTGCAGCCCTCCAAATGAGTCAATCTATCAGCCTTTTATCTGCATCCTTAAGTTGCTGGCTATATATTTTAACCTTAGTCCAAAGTTGTTAATAAGTGCACTTAATTCCTGTCTGAGACCTTGAAATTCATATGGTCAATCTGGTTATTCAATTTTGGTGATGGATGGCTGTTGAACCTTTCAAAAATCTTGACTGAGTTTTTGCTTTCCTCTTTAGTCAAGTCCCAGCAGTTGAATACATTTATTCCTTCATCCTTTGCCACAGAAGGATATTTCCGATCCTCTCTTCAATACTAATGCCTGTTAGAAAGCTACTGAATATTAATCTGCACTTTTTGTTTAAACTTCTCAAATGCCTCTACAACATTATCAGTGTCCTTGTATGTCATGGGCAGTAGCTATTCATTTATTGTTGTGCTGGTTGACAATTTATTTTTCATTTTTGTGTGATGTATTCCATTTTTCCTTCTGGAGCTAAGTTGCTTCAATTTTCCAAATCAGTCATAAATTAATTTAGAATATTTTAGATAATACTTGCAGTCACTTTCTGTCACTGCGCAATGAGTTGTGGTTGTTTTTTGATTCCTATATAATAGAAGTAATCAGACTTCAAGCATGGGACAATAAGAGCTTTTCTTGTTTAATTCCTGTCATGTTACTTTGTACAAAAGAAATAGTTTGGGCTGGTCTTGATGCACATCAGATGACTCTCTAATACAGATGATTAATGTGACTCCCTGGAACACTTACATATACAATTAGTTCCCAGCTCTTTACAAATACAACAAACTTTTTATTAACAGGCATGTACGGGACCAGGAGTGTAACAGTTGATCAAATATTCTGGCTGATCAAGAGGTCCACATTATCAATGTAAAAACAGACACTAAGCAATAGAGATGTAATGCAGATGTAATGCACTGTTGTACTGTACTTACAGCATAAATCACTTAAATAATAATGCAACTTTGCCTTAAATAAAACTTACTGGCAGAGAGCCTTCCCAGTTGTACCCCCACCTGACTACTCGGACATCGCAGAGATTACAATAAGATAGTAAATTTCATGGTATTTCAGGTATATAATTTTTTGCCAGTTTATCAAGAGTGCCAGTTCATAAGGTGGCAGCTAAAACAAAGTTTTCTGTAATGCAATAATATTTCTCAAGAGGGGTCTAGACCCAAAACGTCGGCTTTCCTGCTCCTCTGATGCTGCTTGGTCTGCTGTGTTCATCCAGCTCTACACCTTGTTATCTCATATTATGTTGGGAACGAAGTTTCCTCTGAGCCACATCCCTTCCTCAGTTGGAACTATGTTGCTTTTCCTTCACTGTTGCTGTGAAGTCTTCTGGAACTTGCTGCCTAACAGCGTTCCTACAACCCAAAGACTGCAGCAGTTGAAGAAGGCAGCTCCCACTGCCTACTCTAGGATAATAGGGAACAGAACTTCTGTTCTGGCGTGCTTCCCTCAATATGGAGTGTGAATAGAACAAGCAAAAGTATGTCTCTTCAACCAATTAATTGAAGAATCCTCACTGAGACATGCAAATTCTAAACCAAGAAAGAATATTTTATTCAATGTAAAAATCAGGTGGAAAAAGGAACATAAAGAGTGGAAAGGAAAGGTGAACGAACAGAAACCAGGAATAGTCTCACAATTTGGGAAGACATTGTTGAAGGTCAGGAAAACATTGTACTTGAGGGAGGTAGATAGAAACATAGGGTTTGTGTTAAATTGTGATAGTATTCATAACTAGCTAAGAACTAATTGTTGTGTGAATCTATATCCCGGAGAATCACATTCGCTGTCTTACTGCACTCATGTGCTAGGTACCAATGTAGCAACCTATCAGTTCAGAAACCAGATGGAGAACAAAAAATACACTCGATGAAATTGCAGCCATTTAGACTCTAAAGCGTGATTGTTTCTATCTCATGGGAAGTTTCCTTATGGGGCACCGAGGAGCCTTAGCTCCCTTTAGCCCATAGGAAAGCAAATCTAAAATCAAGTGTATCTTGAGCAAAAACAGAAATTGCTGGTGAAACTCAGCAGGTCAGGTAGCATCAATGGGGAGAAAGCAGAGTTAACTTTTCAGGTTTGGTGACTCTTCATCAGAACATACGTGAATGAGACTTTTCTCTCTTTCTGGGCCTTTTCTGGCCAAAGCTTCTCTTGCTGTTATTTATCCTGGTTAGTCAGTCACAATAGCTTCCTGATGCATGCTTCAGCGTAACCACAAGCCTGCAGTTAGGCCCAATTACATAGAGAGGCAATTTGTAAATATGAATGTGTAAAGAAGGAGCCCATGGGCTAGCAATGGGTGTTCCTGTTGTCTGCTCGGAGGGGGAGATTGAAATCACAGCCGATGGGCTCACAGAAGGATTGGAGTGGGTAAGACTATGGTCATTTTAACTACACTTGCATCTGGTTTCTGGTTGCTGAGCAGGAGGAAGATCAGTCCTTCTGATTCTGTAATTCCAACTGTTCATATATAAAATGCATTTGATCCATAGAACTAAACTGTTTTACTATTTTCCAAGTTCCTGGCTGCTTGATGAGTTTGTCCTTGATTGAATAAGTGTCAAACCCTCTCTGTCTCTTCCTCCTGCCTGAATGATGATGTTTAGCAGAGTGGTAAGATCTTGTTCTGTAGCAGTTATGCATCCACACCAACAACTGCCCACCACCCCCCCATCACACACATACCCACATGCTAGCTATTTTCTTATCAAGACCTCAGTATTTATGTTCATCAATTGTGGGACCATTTTTCAAATTAGTAGTTTCCAACTATCTTAGCTAATAATCCAAGATTGCGAATTTGTGTGCAGTGGAATGTCTAATAAACAGCCCATTCTAATAGGGTAAGTTAACTCTGCTTTCTCCCCACTGATGCTACCTGACCTGCTGAGTTTTGCCAGCATTTTCTGTTTTTGGTTGAGATACACTTGATTTTAGCTTTGCTTTCCTATAGGGAGCTAAGGCTCCTCGGTGCCCCATAAGGAAACTTCCCATGATTTGGAAACAATCACACTTTAGAGTCTAAATGGCTGGAATTTCATCAAGGATAGGTGATGGCCTAGTGGTATTATGCTGGACTGTTAATCCAGAGACCCAGATGATATTCTGGGGACCCGGGTTCAAATCCTGCCTTGGCAGGTGGTGGAATTTGAATTCAATAAAATATCTGGAATTAAGAATCTAATGATGACCATGAATCCATTGTTGACTGTTGGGAAAAACCCACCTAGTTCACTAATGTCCTTTAGGGAAGGAGATCTGCCGTCCTTACCTGGTCTGGCCTACATGTGACTCCAGACCCACAGCAATGTGGTTGACTCTGGGGTGGGCAATAAATGCTGCCTGGTCAGCGACACCTTTATCCCGTTAAGAATATAGGAAAAAAAAATAAAGAGCCCGTTGTTTATGCTTTGTCATTATTCAGCTTCCCGGCCCCTTTGATGTTGTTGAGTCTGCTGTGAACGTCGCAAGAGTCAGTTATGTCTTGCCTGATGAATGATGTAAGAAAATGACGGGGAGAGAGTTGGGTTGATGGCGAATGAGTCACACTGTAAGCTGAATGCAGTGGCAGGAAGGAAACTGAGGTTTTGCTGTTAGCTGCCTGTGTTTATGTGTACCTGTCTTCACACAGGTGGCTCAGTGCATGTCACAGATTTGTTTTATCAGCAAGTAGCCTTCAGGTTGCGTTAGGTGAAGACCTTCACTGAGAAAGCACCCGATAGGTGTGTTATTGTGTAATTATTCTCTATCAGTGAAGTCCATTTTTTTGTATATCATCTTTACTGTGAGGTTTTGAAAACTCCAAAGGCAGTGAAGGAGAGGTGGGGCCATCAGGCTCTGTTGGAACAGTAATGGCCTTCCTATCATGTGTGCATATAAAAAAAAGTGTGGTCAAATGTAGCATGAGTAGTTACATTAACAAACAAAGTAGTTGCTAATCTTACAGATGTTTGTAATCTATTTGCAGAGATGAAAGGTAAATCATTTAGAACTGGATTTATGCAGATGGCTTCCTTTTATTATAGCTAAAGCATGACTTATAAATCTAGTCTAAATTACTGGTAATATGATATTGTACTTACTTGGCAAAAGAAGAAAGAACTGTGAAATATTTGTTACAGCAATGTTTTAATTTTTGTTGAACAGTTGCACTCAATTAGTTATGATTATGTATTTTACAAGGCACTTGAAGCTCTTCAACAGAGGACCTCTTTAGTATAGTGTAATTTGACACTTATTTTGGTTGGTCATCAGTGGGTGGCACAGTGGCTCAGTGGTTAGCACTGCTACCTCACAGCACCAGGAACCCGGGTTTGATTCCACCCTCGGGTGACTGTGTGGAGTTTGCATGTTCTCCCCGTGTCTGCGTGGGTTTCCTGTGGGTGCTCCAGTTTCCTCCCACAAAGATGCACAGGCTAGGTGGATTGACCATGCTAAATTGCCCATAGTGTTCAGTGATGTGTCGATTAGGTGTGTTAGCCATGGGAAATGCAGGGTTGCAGGGAAAGGGCGGGGGGTGAAGGGCCTGGGTGGGATGCTCTTCGGAAGGTCAGTGTGGACTTGTTGGGCAGAAGGGTCTGATTCCACACTGTAGGGATTCTGTGATTCTATGAATAGCACTATGAATTTTCCAATACCTAAATTATATTGAAGCCTGTGTCTCCAGTAGCTTTTTTCTAAAAAACACATTAAAGCTGTTATTGGAGAATAGTTGAATTGACTACTCAAAGAGTGCATTTCAACCATGTAACTATGTGAGGATGCTGAGCTGAGATTGGATTTCCCCCACAAGTGGATGGATAACTGTAGACCTAGAAACTCTGGACTATTGCATTACATGGCAGTAATTGGCTACACAATAACAATGATTTGAGAAAGGTAAAAATAAATTACGGCATTTATAGGTATTAGGTATGGTTATCAAATAACAGAGCAGTATTGGTTTTGATAGATTCAGATTTTTGTTACCCCATCCCCTCCCTCCAACCCCCACAAAAATATACAGGATGGCCTTTAGTCTTCTTTACAACTGCATGAGTTTGTTGATCTATTTTCCATGGTGATTCAACAACAACTTGTATTTGTACAATGCCTCCAGCATAATAAATCAACTCAAGGCGCTGTATCAGACATTTGATGAGCCGCACAAGGAAACCAAAAGCTGAATAGCAGGTGGGCCTTAAAGTGCCTTAAGGGGAGAGAGTCAGCAAGGTGATGGAGGGAATTCCAGAGCTGCCGATTCCAGAGCTTTTTATCTTTGCTATAGACCCAGTCATCAACTGGGATGTTTTGGTCTTCCCCTTTTCCTTTTTTCAACAGCATGCCAAGATATTGCCTAATGTGGAATGTCTAGGATCGTTCTATTGATGTGTCTGTGTCTTACTAGTGGGCAGTTGTCCAGTTCTTTGCCTGACCTCTTTATAGAGCTTACTATTAAAAGCGAGAATTTCAGGAATTCTTGAACTTTTTGTTCCTGAGTTCTTCATCACATCAGTTGCATGTAAAAGGTCAGAATAGAAAAGCAAACAAGTTGCACAAAACTTTAAGGTATGTAGAAGGATTGGCATTCATGTTATGATTTGTCAAAACTGGGCAATGGTAATGATTTGTTTATAGTTGAAATATTCACTAAGAAGACCATTTCAGTGTATGTACCCTGGATTTTCGATCAGTCAACTTCAGAAAGCATCCCCAGAGAATTCTGAAAAATGTGATGGACGGTTACTTCAGAGGATGCTCTTTGGACTTTTTTTCAGTTAGAGAAAGAACGATAATCATCTGTGGTTTCTACATTTGCACAGCAAAAAGTGAGATAGTTTGATATTGCTCCTACATTACAAAGCCTAGGCGAATAATCTGAGGGAAACGAGTTCACAAATGGTGGTTTGGGAAATAAAATTCTGTTAATTAAGTGGATCTGGCATAAAAAGGTAATGTCAGTACTGGGGATGCCACATAACCATTAGATTGTCAGGAAACCACATCTGGTTCAGTATTGCCCTTCAGGGAAGAAATGTGCATCCTTAGAGTTGTCTACATGTGACTCCTGACCAGCAGCAATGTGGTTGGCTCATTCACGGCCTTCCAAATTCACCAGGTGAATCTCCCCGCTGTCACTTCCCCTGTCAGTTTTGGGTCTGTTGCTCCAGGAAGTGAGATGATTAGAGTGGGAAGCAATGGCCTGATGATATTATCACTGGACTGTTAATGCAGAAAGGCCAGGGCCTTTTGGGACACCTGGACTCGAATCCTTGGTGGATTGTGAATTCAATAAAAATCTGGAATTAAGAGCCTACTGATGACCATGAATCCATTGTTGATTGTCGGAAAACCCCATCTGGTTCATTAGTGCCCTTAAGAGGAAGGAAACTGCCATCTTTACCTGGCCTGACCTGCATGTGACTCCACATTCACAGCAATGTGGTTGACTTTTAACAGTCCTGTGGGCTACTAGGGATGACCAATAAATGCCATCTCTGCCCTCATCTGGTAATTGAATTAATTAGGTGATTGTGACTCCTGGCTCATAAGAAAGTTATTCTTAAACAGCAAGTGTTATTGGTTAGTGGTTACAGAAACCAGTGAAGAAGCTTAATTGAGCGGTACAGAATCTTGTCTCTCTTAGTCATTAATTTCCTTTCCATTCAAGTCAAATTATCACCTTCTTTGCCTGTGGGTTTTTATCTTGCACTAAATGAAGCTCAGCATTGCTGTTAAAAACTTCTTGTCACTACATTTTGCCCTAATACCTGCTCCCTATCTATAGAAACAGACTACATTAACCAGACATTAGAATGTCAGATGTTCTGTTAATCTGTCTGTCTTCTTTGAGCTTGTGTTTTTTTTTTATTGTTTTCTGTTTCCAAGGCCACTGAGGTTCCTACACAAGCTGGCAACAAATGGTAAACCCTGGGAGTATATCACTCAAGGTTGTTTTCTTTCAGAATAAACATGCAAGGAAACTTCTGTTATTTGGATTAAATTATACAAACCTGTGGTCTCTGGACAATTACAGAATGTAAAAAGCAAGCCTAGGTATACAAGGGATGATGACATGAATTGGAATCTTATGCTCAGTACTTTGTGCCCCAGCTGGGTAATACCATTTCATGCACCTTCTTGCCGCATGTCTTGCATTGCAATACATTGCCTGCATGCCAAGTGCCTCCACTGTAGAGTTAGCAAATCCACTGAAAGAACCCAAGCCACTAAAGGTTCAATCATTTCACTGTATTATCGTCTTTCCAAATATGCAGTGGTGCAAACTCACTTAATGTCACCAGCACTAACCAATACGTATTCCTATCAGAGAATCAGAGCAGGCTTCTCCTCAGGAGAGAAACTGGAATGAATTATCAGAAGGCAGGTGGTTTGAAGCTCCCAACACAGCAAGCCATTTAATAACAGAATTAGTCTCACTTAAGCTGTTGGCGTGACATCCTGTCTCCACACCTTGCATGTCCCATTACAGGCAACTTTCACAGAACAACTGCAGCCCTGGTATGCATCTCAGACACATTAATTATGCATAAGAATTATCAGCAATTAAGCTCAATGTACAGAGCTTAAGATCCCCTCAGTAGAAATAAATCCCCATGTCGGAAGTAAATCTGCTAGAGTCTGATACTTACAGTAGAGATGAATGAAAAGAAGTGAATAATAGATTTAACAGATATATTATTAGATTTGATAGAACACAGAATATTGAACAGTATAGCACAGTGCAGGCCCTTCGGCCCACAATGTTGTGCCGACCTATTATCCTACCAAGATCAAACTATCCTGCATATCCTACATTTTACTATCCTCCATGTGCCTATCCAAGAGTCGTTTAAAAGTCTCTAAAGTATCTGACTCCACTAACATTGCCGGCAGCGCATTCCACATGCCCACCACTCTCTGTGGAAAGAGAGCTTATTCGATAGATTTTGTTAAACACATTTTGCATCCCTTGACACAGAATCAGTCACAACAGTTTGAACAAAAACTCTCACGTCACTACTCAAACAGTTACACTGTCCTATCACATCATCCCCTATCACGTCATTAAGATGCAAGAGCAATTAGGAAGACAAATGGAATGTTGGCCTTTGTTGCAAGAGGATTTGAGTGCTGGAATAAAAATAACTCTTGCTACAATTGTTTTCCATTTGTGAGCCTTTGTGAGACTGCACCTGGAGTATTGTGGACAGTTTTGGTCTCTTCGCCTAATATAGGATATGCTTGCCATAGAGGGAGTGCAACAAAGGTTTAACAGATTGTCCTACAATGACAGGATTGTCCTCTGTGGAGAGGTTGACAAGACTGGGTCTATATTCTTCAGAGTTTAGAGAAGTGACAAATGAAGTAACAGGTGGATGCAGATTGGATATTTCTCCTGCCTGTAAGGGTGGGGGTGCTGGTGTGGGGACCAAATTTTACACATCTCCAAATAAGAGCTATGACATTTAGGACACAGATGAGAAGGGCATTATTAACTGGAATGATGATACTATGGCTTTAAGAGGCATATTTTGTTTTTTTTATGATGAGAAGTTGAAACAGAAATGAGGAGTGGTCTGTTCCAAGCCAATAAAGCAAACAACTTGTGAGGCCTTGTTTTGTTTTTAAGTTGGAACAATAGAAGCAGCATAAATGGGTTGAGTCAGGCTCCCACACAATCAGTGTTTTAACTTAGTTTCCAGTAGCTGTTGGGGTTTTGAAGCTGCCATACATCTCTCCCTGCTATAGCAAACGCTTCAGTTCTCTCTCTCTGCCAGAATTTTCTGTTGATGTTGTTTCCTCCTGGACTAGAGGAACATTGCGTGTGAGATAGTCTGTTTTACTGCATGTGCCCTTGCCAAGGGTGTGTTTCTGGGATGTTACTATATTGGAACAATTACTATTTAATAGTTAAATAATCTATTGTTCTGTTAAGTTTTCCAATAGAGTTAAAGTTATACCAATTCTTCTTTCTTTTGTCTGTATTTTAACTGTAGAGTAAGATTAAAGTGTGTTTTAAAGCCGAGTACTGTAACTGTCACGTCAAATCAAATTACACCCGGAACATAGCACCATACTTTTCCCATTAAATAAAATATAAGTTAGGGTCTAGGCTATCTCCTTGATATATGTGTAGGGGATTTGTTCTGGTCCATAACACTGGAAGGGTAGTGAGTTTTAGAATTCCAAGAATGATAGATTCTGGATTTTAGAAACTTCAGGGATACAGGGATAGTGCAGGAAAAAGGCATTGAAGTCATAAGTCAGGATCTAACTAAATGGCCAAGCAGACTCAGTGAACCACATAGCCTACTCCTGTTCCTGCTTCCTTTTCTGAATGTTCCATGTGCAAACTCTGGGAATTAACTCCTATAATTCAGGGAGATTCTGAAGTTGAGCATTTAATTGAGTTAGTCTGTGGTCCCATGCTGTGAACAATAAAAGCGGCACTCAAAAAGTGCATGGGTTAGAGTGTAGCGCTGGTTCTTCAACGTGTAATATTTTTAAATTTGGCTGGTTGCCCTGTATCAGGAGATCACTGTATGATTTCTTCTTGGCGTCTTAAGTTTCATGCAAGTTCTACAGTTACTTGAAGCCCTCCAACTCTTAATAGATTTTTGTTGATGCAGAGAACCTAAGCAAATGGTTGAGCCAGGGAACGCTTGTTCCAGTAAAAGCCAAAACAAATGTAGCCATTATATGTCCTACACGTACCCGTTTCAAAAGCAATGTGTTGTCAGTGCTAGTTTTTAGTTTATGAGCAGTTTATATGGGTGCGTTAATGTTCGAGTGTCTTTCAACATTTGGGTTTTCGGAAATTAAAATGAATGGCATTTTAATAGCTTTGTTTCTTGTGCATTGAAAGGAAAGCAACATTAGTCAGTGCCACGATGACATTTTGAGACAGTGCCCTAATTGATTCATCTTTTTGTTGGACTATCTATGTTTGTCAAGGTGAGGAATGAGGGAAAGGAATTTTCTTTTCCATTTTTGTTTCTCTTCTCTTACAGTGCAGGGACTGCTGTGCTGGTTTAGTTTGAAGCAAATGGTCCACTTCAGTCCCAATCTGAGAAGGATCTGTTCTATTGCACCAGCTTGCCATTTCTTTCCCCTTCTAAACTTTGAGGTGGGAGTGCCAGAGATTTCGAAGATGAGCCAAGCTGTGGGTCAGCTTGGCTTTCTGAGACGTAACTTGAGACCGAAACATAGTCAATAAAAGTTTGCAGAGTGAACATATTAATTTCGGTAACCATTTGTTGCATTTGTGAACAGGAAAATTGTGTTGGGAGACGGATTGCAGAATGGCACGTGACAATTCTTGATGTGCTCATGAGCACAAACGTTCTGGAAATCTTTCTAGTACTATCGGAAACATTGAATGTGGTTGTTTTGTTTCTGGTTTCCCCTTTGTTTGACTGTTCCATTTTAAATTTACCTGTCCGCCTCTCTACCTTTCCTATCACCATCTTCTGGTCATTGACTAAGAAGAGTGACTTATTTTTCTTTGTTGATTCATTGGATTTGAGAATTTGTTGTCCATTGCTAATTCCTCTCCAAATTGAGTGGCTTGCTGGGCCATTTCAGTGAGCAATTAAAAGTCAAGTGCATTATTGTGATTTTGGAGCCATATGTAGGCCAGACCAGGTAACAAAGGCAGATTTCTTTCCCTGAAAGTCATTAGTGAACAGATGGGTTTTTACAACAACTGATGAGAATCTCATGGTTACTGTTATTGAGATTAGCCATGCTGCTGTGATGAGCTTTGAACCCATGTCCCTGGAGAATAGCCTAGGCATTTAGATTTCTTATCTATTGAGACTACTTCTCCACCACAATCTCACTCATATGCCATTATCATCCATAAAATGTCATAAGAAAGGCATGAGAATGTCCTCTTTCCTGTACAAAGGTAACTCCCACTTTTACACTGCCAACTCCATAGCATAGCAGCAACCAGATACAACTGTGTAGGTTTTGGACATAAATCAAAAGAAACAAAAGATTTAATGATGTTGAATTTTTAGCCTGGTTCTCTGAATTTCTAAATCAAACCCACTTTTGTTGGTTTTCTACCTGCTGTCTGTAATTCAAACTGACTCTGGGAACAAATTGTCTGCCCCTGAATAATTTGATTAAGTAGCAACAGAACCAACTCGACTAGTATATATGCAACGAACAATTGCAAGATTCTGAGATGCAGAGGGATATAGACGTTCAAATGCATAAGCCACAAAACACGAGTATATGGTGGCACAGCAATTGATCAAGAAGGCTAATTGAATGCTATCTGGAGAAGAATTGAACACAAAAATAGTGATGTTATGCTTCATTTAGACAAGGCATTAGTGAGGTCACGTCTTGAGTACTGTGTGCAGTTTTGGCCTCATAGGAAGGATGTTGTTGGAGGTGGTTCAAAGAAGTTTATTCGATTAATAACTGAAATGACTGGATTGTCTTATGGGGAATAATTGGACAGGCTGGGCTTGTTTTCACTGGAGTTTGGAAGGGCAAGCAGTGATTTCATTGTAGTTTATAAGCTGCTGAATAGTCTTGTCATTGTGAATGTGGAAATGATTTATACTTGAATTAGTGAGTTCAGAGCTAGGGAAGGCAGTCAATGGAGCTTGGTGCTGGTGCTTATTTTCATGGCCGAGTCAGGATAACACATGTCTTCGCTACCTTGCTTTTGAATGAATTGCTCTGCGAACACTCTATGTTGAGCGATGCCCACTTCACATCTGTCGAGAGGATTCCTCCTCACTAAATAGTTATGTGTGCTTCGTATAAAAGCTGATTACATTTCACCTGGTGCCAATGAAGTCTCACGCCATCACTACAGAATCTCTGATGCAGGGCATTGAATAGGCCTGATGGATGAAAGTGCACCAGGCTTTATATTCCATGGCACAATGGCTAAGTGGTTAACATTGCTGCCTCACGGTTGCCATCTTTGGGCAACTGTCTGTGTGGAGTTTGCACATTCTCCCTGTGCCTGTGTGGGTTTCCTCCGGGTGCTTCAGTTTCCTCCCACAGTCCAAAGATGTGCAGGCTAGGTGGATTGGCCATGGAAAATGCAGGGTTACAGGGATAAGGTAGGAGGGTTGGCCTGGGTTGGATGCTGTTTGGAAGGTCATTGTGAACTTGATGGGCCAAATGGCCTGCTTCCACACTGTAGGGATTCTATGATTGACTTGGATAATATTATCAAGTTCTTAAATTTTTCAAACCGCATAAAAGCGAAAGGAAAACTGTGAAACAAGTCTCCAATCAGAGTTTGATCATTTTTCTATGAATGTCCGTGGAGAGAGAATTCGCTACAATGAAATCACTGCTTGCCCTTCCAAACTCCAGTGAAAACAAGCCCAGCCTGTCCAATTATTCCCCATAAGACAATCCAGTCATTTGCCATGATCCTTTTCTGCACTACTGGCATAGTCTAATTGCACCAGTTTATATTAGAGCAGTACTGTTTTCATAGTAGGTTCACAATTGTTCACCGGCAGAGTTTTCTATGTCTGCACCTGATATTTAGTTTTTGTTTCATTCGGTATTACTACATGTGATAAAGTGAGAGACTGGTTACTTTTAGCACCTATCAGTAGAAGGTGGAAGGCCCTTCTGTTTGTGTTTTATGATCTCATTTCTTTAAGTGAGGAGCCAAGTGAAGACACTCTGTCAAAGGCTGTCCTTTTTAAATAGTCCTTAACTTGCCAATGGCTCAGGAAGTTTCAGGTGACCAACTGAGCTATGTAGTCCCAGAAGTTCCTGGCTGAAATCCTCTGTTCAATAGGAGGGGCTTCCAGGAAAAGGGAAAGGATAGATTAACTCTGCTTCTCGAAAAAGCACTGTTATTCTCATTAGGAATACATCAAAAAAGACATGCACATGAAAAAAAAAATGCTTTACTGAAGTACAAGAGACCACCCAGCATCATCTCCCAAGTAACTAACAATTTGTGGATGGGAGAAATTAGAAAAAAGAAACTAACAGGCCTTGTTTATTTTCACTACCAACCTGGTTGTTGGCATTACATTTCCTCTATGGGATTCTCTTTATATCTTTTAAGCAACAGATGGTAAATTAACTTTCAATTCTAAATCTAAGCAGGCTTGAGTAGAGGCAGTGGAAGTGAAGAAGAGAAAAATGAGAGAGAAATTACAAAATGCTGATAAGAGATCCATACTGCTGTAGCTCAGTAGCTTTCAACAGCCCATTTAATGAATATAATTTGCTGCTTTTAATTGTTATGGTTTTGCCACACTGTGATCCCTTACGTACACAGCTAGTAAAAGGAAATTTCACACCTCGGACTTGTCCAGTGTTTACTTCCATACAAACGTCATTTAGTATGTTTCAGCCCTGTATTTTGTAATTTTTGATCTTTGTCTCTTGGCTCGGCATTGTTTATCTTTACGTCTGATTATGACTAGAATAATGGGTCAAGCTCATATTGGCTGTTCCAAGTCTGTTCTCATTCTCCAATCTTACGGCCTCTGAGAAGCAGGTTGTTGAATCAGTTCCAATTTATGCAGAATCTTGGGTTGTTTTTTGTCTATGACCTCTCCAAACTGTATTGACATTGACCTTGTTTCACTGTGCCTTTTTAACTATCATCACAGGCTCCACTTGCATTATTGCAATCAATGTAACTGATTTTCTTCTGCCCCCACCACCACTTCTACCCCTTAATATAGTCAGAAAAAGACTCACTGATATTAAGAAATGATCTTTGGAAAGCAATTAGAGTTACAGTATGAAGCATGAATTCTCAAACACTGTTTATCAGTGATATGTTTCTTGATCCTTACTTGAGCACATGTGAAGAACCAACAATTTTGTTATCACCCAGCCCTTTTATTCCAGTGAAAATAGCTAAGTGTAAATTGTGCCTAGTCTACATGCAGACTACTAGCCAGGGTAGAGAAAATGTGTGGTGTTGGCAATGGATGATTTCTATATTGGGGGATGAATGTTGGTGACGCAACATCTTCACAGTCAAAGCCAAATGTCTATCTCTGTTGATTCTGCTGGGTCTGTCCAAGGATACCATTGGCCAAAATCTTCACCAGTAAAAGCCAAGTGTCTGTCTCTGTCGGTTGTACTGACTCTGTCGGAGGGCACCATTGGCCAAAACCATTGCAAGGCATCTGCTTGGATGTCTTATTGTTGAACATTGGCTGCATATTCTTTTGTCTACCCCAGCAGTGAGTTGGTTAAGTTGTAGAGAGATTGTGGTGCATATTTAGCTGTGGTACATCAAACAATGTTACCAGGGCAATTTTACATTAACTGTCACATTAATTTAATATTAGCTGGGAGTAGTTGGAGGAGCCAGAACTGCTCATTCCTTGAATTGGTTGGGAAGCCTTAAAACCAAGAGTGCCTTTATTGAAGCAATTTTGCTAAATCGAAATGACATTTTAGCTAATCAAGTACGGGAGAAATGCAGAGGCGGAGCAATAATGGAAAGCTGCATGAAACTTGAAGAGCTGCATTTTTGGTAGCAAAGCATGGGAAGAGGCAACATAAAGTGATGCAAAGACTGGAAAGGACTGCCGTTCCGCAAATCCAACCTAAACTACGGATACGCTACGTAGACGACACCTTTGTCATCATTAAACGGACCAAATTAGAAGAGACACATAAACTCATAAACAACACCCTCACCGGAATAAAATTCACCAGAGAGGAGGAGAAGAACAAACAACTCCCATTCCTGGACGTCATGGTAGAGCGCAAGACAAATGGGGAACTGCAAACGAAAGTACACCGAAAAGCCACACACACAGACCAGGTATTGAACTTCAATAGTAACCATCCCAGCACACACAAACGAAGCTGCGTGCGAACACTATTTAAAAGGGCAACAACACACTGCAGCAACATGGAACTACGCCAAGAGGAGGAGGAATACCTCTTCCAAGTGTTCAAGGATAATGGATATCCAAAAGACTGGGTCAGGAGATGCCTACAGGAACAGCATCAGAAAGATTCTACAAGCCCTGACACACTCATCACACTACCCTACATCAGGAACACGTCAGAACTCACCACAAGACTTCTACGACCGCTGGGCATCAGAGTGGCACACAAACCCACATCAACCCTACGACAAGTGCTCACCCGAGCTAAAGACCCACTCCCCGCCATGGACAGGACCGATGTCATCGACAAGATCCCCTGCAGAGACTGCGAGAAACACTGCATCGGACAAACAGGAAGGAAACTAACAACAAGCGTACATGAACACCAACGGGCTACAAAAAGACACGACCAATACTCACTCATCTCAATCCACATGGACAAGGAGAACCACCACTTCGACTGGGACAACACCAAGATCCTGGGACAGGCTAGGCAGAGACAAGCATGAGAATTCCTGGAAGCATGGCACTCCACGAAGCAGGCTATTAATAAATTTATTGAACTCGACCCTGTATACATTCCACTACGGAGGAAACCCGGAAGTGAGGCAATCCATCGCAACGGACCCCAGAGTTTAAAAACCAGGCGGGAAAACACACTGACGCTTCATCGGAGGCTGCACTGAGGATGTTACCCAGCATGGTAACGAAACGTCTGCGGAACAACAAACCAGCTTGGCGAGTCAACCAACCTCAACAACCTAAAGAGTAAAATCTAAGTTGGGTGATTGAGGGCCAAGTATATCCAGATTGTTGAATTTGGTAGAACTAGTTGAGAAAGTTGTTTAAAACTTCAGAGAAATAAGAAGTGCTGATAAAAAGAAAATAAAAGGTCCGATGGGGAGAGAGGCAAAGGCACAGGAGAGGGCCAAGAGAAGACTAGATGCTTTGGAAGACAGATGCAATACAGACAAAGTGAGATTTAGCAACCTTCCTAATTAAATAGAGCTATTGGCAACAAGTGTGCTTTATAAATAGAACCCTAGTATACAAAAGAACCAAAGAACTGCAGATGCTGGAAATCAAAAATAAAAATGGAAATTGCTGGAAAGACTCATCAGCATCTGTGGAGAGAAATCAAAGTTTTTGTTTCAGGGCCAGTGACTCTTCTTCAGAACTGATTGTATCTAGAAAAATTTTGATATATATATGCTGAAGATGTGGTCATAGAATCCCTACAGTGTGGAAACAGGCCCTTCGGCCCAACAAGTCCACACCAAAACTCAGAGCATCCCACCCATACCCGTCCCCTTGTAACCCAGCTAATCTACACATCCCTGAACACTACGGGCAATTTAGCATGGCGAATCCACCTAACCTGCACATCTTTGGACTGTTGGAGGAAACCGGAGCCCCCGGAAGAAACCCACGCAGACCCGGGGAGAATGTGCAAACTCCACACAGACAGGCACCTGAGGCTGGAATCGAACCTGGGTCCCTGGTGCTGTGAGGCAGCAGTGCTAACCGCTGAGCCACCGTGCCGCCCCAAATGGCAGAGGGGAAGGAGTAAATGATCAGTGAAGATGGAGCCCAGAGAGAGAGAGAACAACAGTTGGACAGACAAAAGAATGTGCAAAGGTCAGTCTGGGAAATCAAAAACTGCTAATTGACACCATTAGTGGCTGACGATGGGTGGCTTGTAGCAGCAGACCATGTGATGACAAGGCCTGATGTGTGCAGATTGGGGTTAGAACATGGGAAAAGGTGTTCAGGCCCTAAAATTATTCACTTTGATATTGAGTCCCCAAGTGGAAAATGAGGTGCTGTTCTTCCAGTTTGCGCTGAGCTTTGCTGGAGCACTGCAGCAAACCTGAGACAGAGATATTGGCGAAGGAACAGGGTGGTGTGTTGACGTGGCAGGCAATAGGAAGCTTAGGGTCATTTTGTGGACAGAACATAAAAGTTCTGCAAAGCAGTTGCCCAGTCTGCCCCTTGTCTCCCCAGTGTAGAGGGGACCACATTGTGAGCAGCGAATACAGTAGACTAGATTGAGTGAAGTGCAAGTAAATCACTTTCACCTGGAAGGTGTCTCTGAGGCCTTGGATAGTGAGGAGGGAGCAAGTAGACAGGCACGTGCTGGTTTGGCCTCAAGTGGAGTGTTGCATCTAATAATGGGCATACATTTTAGAAAAGTTGTGAAAGGATTTAGAAAAGATGCAGAGTCTGAGTGGTTCCAACAATGAGGAATGTAAGTTTGATGGATAAGCAACAGAGAGAGTTTTTTTTTTCTGCAGCAAGTGGTTACAGTTTGGAATGCACTGTCTGAGAGGACAGTGGAGGTGAATTCGATTGTGGCCAGTGAAAGGGATTTGGAAAAGCACCTAAAGAAAGGTGTAGGGCTCCAGGGAAAGCACAAGGAAGTGGGACGTACTGAGTTCCTGTTGAAGAGAATTGGCCTTGATGGGCCAGTTTCTCCTTATGCGCTGGAAACATTCTATGATTCTATGTAAAAATATGCTTATAAGAGTTGTTTTGCTTGATGCAATGCAAGCCCACCTTTGTAATTGATATAGATGGTAATTGCAGAAAGCACCACTTTCTTAACATAAGCAGCTCACCATGATAAATGTGGGCAGTATAAATGCTGGGGAAGGCCCTGTTGTCGTGCCTAACCCTAAACCGAGTGGCTTGGGTTCAAGTCCCTGCTCCAAAGGTGTATGATAGCAACGCTGAACAGGTTGATTAGAAAAATAGGTTAGTTTTTTTTTAGAAAGTGCTGAGGCTTCAGGACTCTTGTGGTGCACTGGTTACCTCTGGGTCAGGAGACCCACGTTCAAATCCCACCCGCTCCAGAGGCATGAAATAATATCTCTGGACAAGTTGATTCAAAAACATCTGAACACTGAGGAATGCTAGAGTTTGTATGTAGTTACAGACACCGTTCTGTAGCATTCACAGCTACTTGGATCTGATAAGCTGCTTTTAGTGACTATTGCTCCTTAACCTTGAGATAAAAATCACAACAATAAGAAGCACAGAATAGGTCGGATGATTCCCACAGACCAGTTAGCTTGATAGAAAGCAGAACAACTTTGAGGTGATTGCAATTTGCAGCTAATTAGAGTGACGTGGCTCTGTCAGTGTGGGCAGAATGTCAACATGTAGCTTCATGTGGTGCACACAGATTCATGTATTAGCTCAAAAGTGACAGAACTTCAGACCCAAAGCATTTTTAAGAACTGAATGACACAAAACCCCATCAATCTCAGGTCTTAATTAAAACCATGCGTCAGAGATAAATCAAAAGCTGAAAGTGCAGAAGAAACTCAGTGGGACTGGTAGCATCTGTAGAGAGTATAATAGAGATAACGTTTCAAATCCAGTGACCTTTGGTCAGAACAGGAGTGAAGGGTTACGGGATTTGAAACGTTAATTCTGCTTTTCTCTCTATAGATGCTACCAGACCCATTGAGTTTCACCTGTCCTTTCTGTTTTTGTTTCAAATTTCTAGTATCTGTAGGTCTTTGTTCTTACTCAGAGATGAAAGTTCAGTTTTTGCTTGTATCTCAATTTACATAGAAAATTTGCTAAATTTTTCTTCATCTGTGCAATCTCTCGCTTCCAAAGCTTTTGCCCTGTTCTCCTCCCTGTTTCACTTTTCGTGTCTTCCCTCACACCCATCACAGCCTTTTCTTTTTGTCTTATCAGTGCTTCTTATTTCTCTGAACTTCCTCCTTCTACTAAATTATAAATCCATCCTTCTGCACAATCAACCTCCTCTGTGCACCTTCTCAAATAACTCCAAAGAGGTTGCTATCCGTCAGCAAGCCACCCTTTATTTACACATGAACAGTCCTTGACTATAGAACTGCCTCATACAGAGTCAACTATCAGTGTGCCATTATCTCTGACACTCAACATTTTTATGTCAGCCAGGGCTCCCTGATTGGACCACATTAAGTGCCCCAATCAGGGAATTCATTTCTGTAATGTCCAGCTGGCTGACCTTGTTACAATCATGATACTTCACTGAGTTGAGATTCAATGCAAAGTTTCATTACTGCAATGCACAATTTCCTAGAATCTCAAAACTGTTGGGTTCAATCCCCACATCAGCAGAGGTTATAATGAAGAACTTTCCTTCTCAACCTCTCCCCTCACCTGAGGCATTGTAACCCTCAGGTGAATCACCATCAGTTGTCTCCCTCTAAGTAGAGAGCAGCCCTATGGTCTGGTAAGGCTCTGGTGACACAATATCTTTAATGTGTGCATCTTTATTGGCAGATAAATATATGTGGTAGAGAGAATTTAGACAGTAATTTCCCAAATTGCCAGTTTTGTTGCATGTGGGGATAATTTTCGTATGTAAGGGAGACTGGTAAAAGGATCATTGAACTGAGTCCTCCGTAGACATTCATCTCTGCGATTAGAAGGCTCATCTTTTGCTATTTATTTATATGCAAAGGTTTATATTTATTCTGTGTCGCTATCTGGGATTTTCTTGCATTCACAGCTGCAGCTCTGATGTAGAGCCATGACTTTCCCCTCCTCTTTCCCTAAAGCCAGAAGAAACGTGATGTTTATTTTTGGGATTTATCATTTTTCTCAGCCAATCTAAATCCTTGTTAAATCAAGTCCACAATTAAACGCTTTCTAAATAAATAAAATATTGTTTAATTTTTTCATTTACTAAGTGTGAGGGGCATGATTCATGCATGGTTAAATGAAAATCTGCCTGTATTTATGTCTATGTCCTGAAAATAAGGTGCAAATTAACCTTTGACTTACTGATGAGAAAAAGGAATTACCAGAGATCAAAAGTTGTATGTGATTTTTATTCTGTTGATTTAATATGGTCGATTATTAAATAAATCAATAAACGTTAGATTACAGACCAGATTACAGAACAAAGCCTAATATTCTCGAAACTTTCATCATGGTGAACTTTTTTTTAATCTTGCCAATAGCAAGATATTGTTCATTTTTGTAATTTTCTGTATAAATAGTGCTGTTTATATTGCATTAATCTTTCAGGTTTGACGCACTAAAGGACTCACTGCTCTGTTTCAGCTGCCCTGCAAAGTTGTAGATAATAGTTTAGTGGGAATATTGGCTGAGTAATTCAAAAACCTGAACTAATTATCTGGAGACAGGAGTTCAAATCCCATCATGTCAGCTGGGCAAATTTGAATTAACTTAATAAATCTTGAATGACCTTCAAGCCTCGTTAACAACGACTACGAAACTGCCAGATTGGTAAACTCCAGTGGTTTTTACAACAATGCCTTTCAGGTGAGGGAATCTGCCATCCTTACCCAGTCCAGTTTATGCATGACTCGAGGTTTGCAGCAACATCGTTGTCGAATAGCTACCCTCTGAGATGACAGTTATATCAAACCACTACAGAGGGAATTCTGGGTAGACCAGATGGAGGCCTGTGATGAAGAAGGTGTCTCACCCCTGTGTTCTCCAGGCCAATTAAGAATGGGCAATAAATTCTACCCTTGCCAGTGATGATTACACCACAAAATGAATTTCCTTAAAAGTTTTTTCCATTGGAACTAATGAAAGGCCACTCTCAAACCTGCAATTATCAATTTTATCCTTGATTTTTTTTTGTTCTGGAATAGTACTGACTGACGTGAATCACCCTTCATTGTATGCTTTCAATACCTCAGTACAATATAGAGCATTTTACACCTTTCTGTAAGTTTCAAATCTACATGCAGCCAATAAACTCAGTGGCCTCCTCTTTGTGACATTAATTGTCATAAATTTAAACTCCTGACCTCAGCCTGATATTTTAGTCAGGCATGGAAAGGAGCTGTGCTTCACTTGTGCCTATTCTGCTGATTCGCTCCTTGCGTTCTACTGATGCATGAAGCAACATTCAAAACATAACGTAATTCCGGTTGAGACACCGTCAGGTATTGTCTACAGAACTCACACTGTGAAATCTCATGGCATTTTTGTGGACAGCTATCTGCATGCCCTGGATATGTTTGATTGCAAAAATTGTTCTTCTTGATGTAGATAAGGAAAAGAAATGTAAATATGAAATTTTAGTAAGGGCGCAGACAAAGAAAGCAGCAAGTGTACGGCTATTTGACTGAATTCTGTAGTGCAATGGTTAAAGGTTATATCTGAGAATCATTGTTGTTCATAACTAAAATAAAATGGCATGTTTAAGCGTGGGAAAAGCTTACTTTTCTCCTCCTACTCCTGGAAGAAGAGTATGAAAATTTTGTAGCTTGATCAGAATAAAGTCTGAATTCAGACACAAATGTATCTTACTGCAGTTATCCTAATGTAAAAAACCCATGGTCCAAGCACATTGGAGATGGGAGTGAATTATGGATTTTCACAAGAAAGAAGGCACATCTGGATTGTTTTAGAAGCTCAGTCACTGATGGGTCATTTGGCTCATTCTGTATGTTTCAGAAGGACTTCAGTGTTTGAACTAAATCACAGAACAGCAGACCTTTCCAGCTGCAGGTAAAAGGAGTCTGAAACTGAATTGTATCCATGCTAAGCTTGAGGTTTCCATTCCCTTTGCAGAACAAACCTTGTGTCTCTACGGATTAAATCTTCTTGAGCACAAAATTTACCTGCATTTCATAACCTATGAAACAGAACATGCTAAGTGTATATTATTCCTGTCAGCAGTTGCTATGCTAACTCTAGTTTAGTTTCATAGTGGTGGAAGACATGCTTTGGGGAATTTAATAGAAACACAGAGTCTGACCGGGAAGCTTTTCATTAAAAAGGAACTGAACTGTGTCTCTGCAATAATAAGTTGATTGATGTTTATAAGTGTGATCAAGCAGGGTTTGATTGTATGCAAGCTTTGCTTGAACATTGTTACCAGCCCTAACTGCAATTGAAATTAAATGTTGCGTGTTTCTAAAGAATTATGATGGCATATGAGCTGTCGAGTATCTCAGATCTCTCCACAGGAAACAGATGCTTAGCTCTCAATTTACAGCAATATGACCCTCATTCTGCACTCACTGGCAAATAAACAACTTTCATTTATTATCTTTTGCACTTACACTATTGAATTTTGCATAGCTTATAACAATTAGAGAGACAAAAATGTGTAGCACCCTCTCCAGAGAATCTAGGCATATGTGAACAGGTTAAAACAATTCTACGTCTCTGCCATCAATGTGTCTGAAGAATCTTTACAGATGCATGGAGTGAGGGAACTTTCCCAGTCAGAGGGAGGAGGGTTTGGGTACACAGTAAGGATTAAATCACCTATTAGTAATATTGAGTTGAAATACTTATGTTATCTTGGTTGTTTCTAGCTTTCACCTGTGTGCCTTTGAAGATGAGTGGTTAACCCCTGTGCATATGGTGGGTAAGTATGCTAATGGGTAGAGTCAAAATGGTTTCATGAAAGGGAACTCAGTTTGACTAATTTGTTAGAGTTCTTTTAAGGAAGTGTCAAGCAATGCAAAAGTGAATAAGTCAATCTATTATACTCAGATTTCCAGAAACCATTTAACCAAGTGCCACATCTACATAAAATAAGAGTTCATGGAGGAGGGGGTAACCTAATAGTGTGGATGGAGGACTGGTTCGCTAACAGGAAGCAGAGGGCAAACATAAATGAATCATGTTTGGGTTTATAGGTGTTATGTGTATGCCACAGGGCTCCATGTTGGAGGCTCAATTGTTTTAATAATGTCAATGACTGAGAGTAAAAAAACCGAAATATATGCTTTTTAAATTTGCTGGTAGAAAAATTAGAAAGTTGTGAAGAGGAGAAAGCGTCAACAAAGGATTAAAGAAAGGTCAGATGAGCAGGCAAAAATGTTGGCAAATGGAATACAATTTGGAGAAAACTGAACCTGCCTAGTTTGGCGGCAATTTATTTACATAGAAAGACTTACAAAACTCTGAGGTATAGCGGGATCTGGGTGTCCTGGTACATGAATCTCAAATATTAGCATGCAAATACTGCATGTGGTCAGGAAGGCAAATGGAATGTTATCATTTATTGCAAAGGGCATAGAAGTAAAAGTAGGAAAGCATTCTTGTGGCCCTGTGGTAGTGGGTCAGAATTTTAAACCACACCTCTTCGAGATTTGTGTTAAAAAATATCTGACCAGATTGATCAAAAGTATCTGCAAAAGGATGTTTTGCAGCTGTTTGCTAAATTGTGAGATTGGATTTCTGTGTGCAGGTTTAGTCTCCTTATTTAAAAAAGGATGTACGTGCATTGAAAGCAGTTTAGGGAAAGTTTACTTGACTGATAACAAGAATGGAGGGAAAGATTGGACAGGCTGGGATGTATCCAGTGGAGTTGAATGAAATGAGAGGGTGAACTTCCTGACATATCAAAATCCTGAGAGGGCTTGACAGGGTGGACGCTGCAAGGATGTTTTGCTTTGTAGCAGAGCCTGGATCAAGGGAGCACAGATTAAAAATCCCATTTCAGACAGTTGATGGTGAGTGTTTGCATTTCTCTTCCACAGATACCTGTGGAGGCAGGGTCATTGAATACTTTTGAGGTAGCGGTAGATTGGTGATCATTGACTACAATGATTAGTGGGGTACCACGAGGATCAGCACTTGGGTCCCAACTCTTCACAAGATATATCAGAAGATTTGGAATTGAGGACTAAATGTAATATTACCACATTTATGGATAATACAAAGCTAAGTGGGAATGTTTGATGTGAGGAAGCTGGAAAGCAGCCTCCAGAGGATTTCAACAAGCTTAGCAAGTGGCCAAAAACATGGCAGATACTATTGCCATAGAGAGAGTGCGATGGAAGTTCGGCAGACTTGTTCCCAGGATGATGGGACTGTCCTAAATAAAGAGATTGGGCAAACTGGCCTTTATTTTTAGAGTTTTGAAGATGGAGACGAGATCTTATTGAAATTGACAAAATATTTAAAGGGATGGACAAGTTACCAATGCATGGAAGATGACAGCCGTAGTTGGGGAATCTGGAACCAGGGAGCACTATGTAAAAATAAGAGGGATCTACTTGTGACATTAGTCAAAATTATTTTAGTTGAAGTGTTGTGAACCTTTGGAATTCTCTACCACAGAGGGCTGGGGAAGTTTGGTCTTTCAGTATGTTTCAGGTAGAGATCAGTAGATTTCTGATTATCAATGGCATACAGGTTTATGAAGATATGGTGGTTAAAGGCACTAAAATGTTTGATAAGCCACGTTCATATGAAATAGTAAGACAGGTTTGATGGGCTGGATGGCCTTCCTGTGTTTCTTTGTTCCGATGCTAAGGTACATTCAACAGTGGCTTGTAATAAATTAATCTCTAATTTGTTTACATGTATCCTTTGGCTTTGAAACCCAAGGTGGGTAAGTTCAGTGTGGTATAAAACCAGATTTGTAAAATGGTCAGGGGGCCTTTGGACTGTCTGGATGTTTCTTAAATCAATAAATTGTCGGGGATAATTTCAAACTAACTTGTTTGAAAAGGTTATGACAGATTTCTGGAGAAGTTGGGACATGAATTGGGCCTCCTGGTTCAGGGTAGGGACACTACTACTGCAGATAAGCACAGGTAATCCATTGTCCTGAGATTGTCTGTGTTTAAATACTTTTCTTAGGAGTTGGGCTCTGCCGAGAGAAATGATTAAGCAACCGTTGAGGTCCTTCCTGCATCTGTTGCATTCATTAACAGCAAGGCAGTGTTTGAAAAAAAAAGTTGCTGCCAGTTGAAAATGAATTCTGTGGCTGCTTACCTGTAATCATACAGCAACCACAGGTATCCAGGTATCTTAGGTGGCAACTATCAAACCATTACAACATTGTTTTGTTACTGATTGCCTCTCAGATGTTAAAATGCAGGCACATGCACAAGGTCGTAGGACACTCCTCTCAGTGAGGGCAATAAGGATTATTACGTAGTTCAACTAACAGTGTGCTTTAAAATGAAGTCAAATCCTGGATTCGATCTGCATTAGCAGACTGTCACGTGATGAAAGTAAAATGTTCTGAACCATGGTCAGGAAGACAGAACTTTAAGCTCAGTTTTGACAGTCTTTCCTCAATCCATGCAGACATCAGTACAGCCTGGAGCTTGAACCTGTAATCTTCTGGTTATATAACCCACAAAGTGCCTAATAAGCTTGTTATAAGAGATCTCATAACATTCCACAGACAACAAGGTGCAGGGCTGGATGAACACAGCAGGCCAAGCAATCTCATAGGAGCAGAAAGGCTGACGTTTCGGGCCTAGACCCTTCATCAGAAATGGGGGAGGGGAAGGGGGTTCTGAAATAAATAGGGAGAGAGTGGGAGGCGGATAGAAGATGGATAGAGGAGAGGATAGGTGGAGAGGAAACAGACAGGTCAAAGAGGTGGGGACGGAGCCAGTAAAGGTGACTGTAGGTGGGGAGTTAGGGAGGGGATAGGTCAGTCCAGGGAGGACAGACAGGTCAAGGGGGTGGGATGAGCTTAGTAGGTAGGAGATGGGGGTGCGGCTTGAGGTGGGAGGAGGGGATAGGTGGGAGGAAGAACAGGTTAGGGAGGCGGGGACGAGCTGGACTGGTTTTGGGATGCAGTAGGGGGAGGGGAGATTTTGAAACTTGTGAAATCCACATTGATACCATTGGGCTGCAGGATTCCCAAGCGGAATATGAGTTGCTGTTCCTGCAACCTTCGGGTGGCATCGATGTGGCACTGCAGGAGGCCCAGGATGGACATGTCGTCTGAGGAATGGGAGGGGGAGTTGAAATGGTTCGCGACTGGGAGGTGCAGTTGTTTATTGCGAACCGAGCGTAGGTGTTCTGCAAAGCGGTCCCCGAGCCTCCGCTTGGTTTCCCCGATGTAGAGGAGGCCACACCGGGTACAGCGGATGCAGTATACCACATTGGCAGATGTGCAGGTGAACATCTGCTTGATGTGGAAAGTCTTCTTGGGGCATGGGATGGGGGTGAGGGAGGAGGTATGGGGGCAGGTGTAGCACTTCCTGCAGTTGCAGGGAAAAGTGCTGGGTGTGGTGGGGCTGGAGGGGAGTGTGGAGCGCACAAGGGAGTCACGGAGAGAGTGGTCCCTCCGGAAAGCAGATAAGGGTGGGGAGGGAAAGATATCTTTGGTGGTGGGGTCGGATTGCAGATGGCGGAAGTGTCGGAGGATAATGCGTTGGATCCGGAGGTTGGTGGGGTGGTACGTGAGGATGAGGGGGATTCTTTTTTGGTTCTTATTGCGTGGACGGGGTGTGAGGGATGAGTTGCGGGAGATGTGGGAGACACGGTTGAGGGCATTCTCGATCACTGAGGGGGTATGTTACGGTCCTTAAAAAAACGAGGACAACTGAGATGTACGGGAGTGGAATGCCTCATCCTGGGAGCAGATGCGGCAGAGGCGAAGGAATTGGGAATAGGGGATGGCATTTTTGCAGGAAGGTGGGTGGGAGGAGGAGTATTCGAGGTAGCTGTGGGAGTCGGTGGGCTTGAAATGAATATCGGTTTCTAGGTGGTTGCCCGAGATGGAGACAGAGAGGTCCAGGAAGGGGAGAGAGGTATTAGAGATGGTCCAGGTAAACTTAAGGTTGGGGTGGAAGGTGTTGGTGAAGTGGATGAACTGTTCGAGCTCCTCGTGGGAGCACGAGGCGGCGCCGATACAGTCATCAATGTAACGGAGGAAGAGGTGGGGTTTAGGGCCAGTGTAGGTACGGAAGAGGGATTGTCCCACGTAACCTACAAAGAGGCAGGCGTAGCTTGGGCCCATGCGGGTACCCATGGCCACCCCCTTTGTCTGTAGGAAGTGGGAGGAATTGAAAGAGAAGTTGTTGAGTGTGAGGACGAGTTCGGCTAATCGGATGAGGGTGTCAGTGGAGGGGGACTGGTTGGACCTGCGGGACAGGAAGAAGTGGAGGGCCTTTAGGCCATCTGTATGGGGAATGCAGGTGTAGAGGGACTGGACGTCCATGGTAAAGATGAGGTGTTGGGGCCCGGGGAATTGGAAGTTCTGGAGGAGGTGGAGGGCGTGGGTGGTGTCACGGACATAGGTACGGAGTTCCTGGACCAAGGGGGAGAATGTGGAGTCCAGTTAGTTGGAGATCAGTTCGGTGGGGCAGGAGCAGGCGGAGACAATGGGTCGACCAGGGCATTCAGGTTTGTGGATTTTGGGAAGAAGATAGAAGCGGGCAGTGCGGGGTTGGGGAACGATGAGGTTGGAGGCCGTGGATGGGAGGTCACCTGAGGTGATGAGGTTGTGGATGGTTTGGGAGATGATGGTTTGGTGCTCAGGGGTGGGGTCATGATCAAGGGGGCGGTAGGAGGAGGTGTTGGAGAGTTGGCGTCTGGCCTCGGTAATGTAGAGGTCAGTGCGCCATACTACAACTGCGCCTCCCTTGTCCGCGGGTTTTATGGTGAGGTTGGGATTGGAGCGGAGGGAGTGGAGGGCTGCACATTCTGTGGGGGAGAGGTTGGAGTGGGTGAGAGGGGTGGAGAGGTTGAGGCGATTGATGTCTCGATGGCAGTTGGAGATGAAGAGGTCGAGGGAGGGTAGGAGGCCTTGGGGTGGTGTCCAGGAGGAGGGGGTGTGTTGGAGGTGGGAGAAGGGGTCAGTCGAGGGAGGGTTAGGCTCGCGGTTGAAGAAGTAAGCGTGGAGGCGGAGGCGGCGGAAAAACTGCTCAATGTCCAAGTGTGAGCGGTGTTCGTTGATCTGTGGGTGGAGGGGGACAAAGGTGAGCCCTTTACTGAGGACTGACCGTTCGTCCTCAGTAAGGGGTAGGTCTGGGGGATGGTGAAGACTCGGCAGGGCTGGGTGCTGTTGTCCCCTCTGGAGCTGCTGGCTATGGAGGCTGTGGGCGGAGCGACGTCGGCGTCGGCTGTGGGCGGAGTTGCGAATACCTCCCTCCCCTTCCTGGACCTCTCTGTCTCCATCTCGGGCAACCACCTAGAAACCGATATTCATTTCAAGCCCACCGACTCCCACAGCTACCTAGAATACTCCTCCTCCCATCCACCTTCCTGCAAAAGTGCCATCCCCTATTCCCAATTCCTTCGCCTCTGCCGCATCTTCTCCCAGGATGAGGCATTCCACTCCCATACATCTCAGTTGTCCTCGTTTTTCAAGGACCGTAACTTCCCCCCCTCAGTGGTCGAGAACGCCCTCAACCGTGTCTCCCACATCTCCTGCAACTCATCCCTCACACCCCGTCCACGCAATAAGAACCAAAAAAGAATCCTGCTCGTCCTCACGTACCACCCCACCAACCTCCGGATCCAACGCATCATCCTCTGACACTTCCGCCATCTGCAATCCGACCCCACCACCAAAGATATCTTTCCCTCCCCACCCTTATCTGCTTTCCGGAGGGACCACTCTCTCCGTGACTCCCTTGTGCGCTCCACACTCCCCTCCAGCTCCACCACACCCAGCACTTTTCCCTGCAACCGCAGGAAGTGCTACACCTGCCCCCATACCTCCTCCCTCACCCCCATCCCAGGCCCCAAGAAGACTTTCCACATCAAGCAGATGTTCACCTGCACATCTGCCAATGTGGTATACTGCATCCGCTGTACCCGGTGTGGCCTCCTCTACATCGGGGAAACCAAGCGGAGGCTTGGGGACCGCTTTGCAGAACACCTACGCTCGGTTCGCAATAAACAACTGCACCTCCCAGTCGCGAACCATTTCAACTTCCCCTCCCATTCCTCAGACGACATGTCCATCCTGGGCCTCCTGCAGTACCACAACGATACCACCCGAAGGTTGCAGGAACAGCAACTCATATTCTGCTTGGGAACCCTGCAGCCCAATGGTATCAATGTGGATTTCACAAGCTTCAAAATCTCCCCTCCCCCTACCGCATCCCAAAACCAGTCCAGCTCGTCCCCGCCTCCCTAACCTGTTCTTCCTCCCACCTATCCCCTCCTCCCACCTCAAGCTGCACCCCCATCTCCTACCTACTAACCTCATCCCGCCCCCTTGACCTGTCCGTCCTCCCTGGACTGACCTATCCCCTCCCTAACTCCCCACCTACAGTCACCTTTACTGGCTCCATCCCCACCTCTTTGACCTGTCTGTCTCCTCTCCACCTATCCTCTCCTCTATCCATCTTCTATCCGCCTCCCACTCTCTCCCTATTTATTTCAGAACCCCCTTCCCCTCCCCCTTTTCTGATGAAGGGTCTCGGCCCGAAACGTCAGCCTTTCTGCTCTTATGATGCTGCTTGGCCTGCTGTGTTCATCCAGCCCTGCACCTTGTTGTCTCGGATTCTCCAGCATCTGCAGTTCCTACTATCTCTGATAACATTCCACACGTCTGTTTGCAAATGGGACTTTTTGTTGGTCACTAACAAGATGCCTATTGAGGTCTCTTTTTTCCTTCTTTAAATGTTCAGTTTCTCTGAGGCAAATATCTACTTACTTGTTTCAGAAAATGTGGGCAGATTCTCCGTATTCTAACCATAAAACTTTATAACAATTTTTTCAAACATCCATTACAGACCATGTTTATAAACAGGGATTGTTAGTTTTAAACTGAATGTGTACAGTTATGTCCTGTAATGCTCATTGCAAAGTTTGGATAAAACCTTTTTGCTCATCAAACCATATGTGTTTACCAAAATTTTTATGATTTGAAGGACTTCAAAGGAGTGCAATAACTCAGGCACAGATACAGTTTTTCTCAACTTGATCCAAAATTTAACCGCTGTATGCTACATAATTCATGCTTAAGTATTTATTCTTATCCAAATGATATATTGTGTGGTCAGTGTTCTGTTCTTTTATTATTTAGGTTCTTAAGGCTATATAATGACAAGGATAGCCATGGCATCACACTTGCACAATAGTTTAACATCTGTAACGCAACCTTTGAATGTATGATCTTGTAAAGGTGCCTTAATTTTTTAAAATATTGAGAGTCATAGAGATATACAGCACAGAAACAGACTCTTTGATCCAACTCATCCATGCTAACCAGATATCCTAAATAAATCGAGCCAGCGTTTGGCCTGCATCCCTCTAAACCCTTCCTATTCATATACCCATCCAGATGCCTTTCAAATGTTGTCATTGTACCAGCCTCCGCCCCTTCCTCTGGCAGCTCATTCCATGCATGCACCACCCTCTGTGTGAAAAATTTACCCCTTAAGTCTCTTTTAAGTCTTTCCCCTTTCACCTTTAACCTATGCCCTCTAGTTTAGGACTCTCCCACACCTGGGAAAAATCCTTATCTATTTACCCTATCTGTGCCCCTCATGATTTTATAACCCTCTATAAAATCACCCCTCAGCCTCCGATGTGCCAGGGAAAATAGCCCCAGCCTATTCAGACTTTCCCGAAAGCCCAAATCCTCCAACCCTCGCAACATCCTTGTAAATCTTTTCTGAACCCTTTCAAGTTTTACAACATGCTTCCTAAATCAGGGAGACCAGAATTGCACACAGTATTCCAATAGTGGCCTAACCAATGTCCTGTACAGCCGTAACATGGTCTCCTAACTCCTATACTCAATGCTCTGACCAATAAAGGCAAGTTTACTAAATGCCTTCTTCACTATCCTATCTACCTGGCACTCCACTTTCAAGGAACAATGAACCTGCAGTCCAAGGTCTCATTTTTCAGTAACACTCCCCAAGACCTTAAGTGTATGAGTCCTGTTCTGATTTACCTTTCCAAAATGCAGCACCTCATACTTATTTAAATTAAATTCCATCCGCCACTCCTCAGCCCATTGGCTCATCTGATCAAGATCCCATTGTACTCTGAGGTAACCTTCTTCACTACCTGCTACGTCTCCAATTTTGGTGTCATCTGCAAACTTACTTACTATACCTCCTATGTTCACATCCAAATCATTTGCATTTGTTGCATTTTTTTACAGCAAATGACTGGCTTGCACTGCACTTTAGTCTTTTTTTTATGTTTGATGTGGTCTGTCCAAACAGATGCATATACTGATATGATAATTGAAGTATTAAAATTATTATACTCTAATAGCGTTTAAACGTTGGCCGTTTAGAGGATGAGAAGGGGAATTTAGTTATGGGAAATGATGAAATGGCCGAGGCATTGAACAGGTATTTTGTATCGGTCTTCACAGTGGAGGACACTAATAACATGCCAGTAATTGACAAAGAGACGAAGGTAGGTGAGGACCTGGAAACAATCATAATTACGGAAGAGGTAGTGTTGGGCAAGCTAATGGATCTAAGGATTGATAAGTCTCCTGGCCCTGATGGAATGCATCCCAGGGTACTAAAAGAGATGGTGGGAGAAATAGCAGGTGCACTGGCGGTAATTTTCCAAAATTCGCTGGACTCTGGGGCAGTCCCAGCAGATTGGAAAACAGCAAATGTGACGCCACTGTTTGAAAAGGGAAGTAGACAAAAGATGGGGAATTATCGACCGGTTAGCTTAACCTCTGTGGTGGGGAAGATGCTTGAGTCTATTATCAAGGAAGAAATAGCAAGGCATCTTGATAGAAATTGTCCCATTGGGCAGACGCAGCATGGGTTCATGAAGGGCAGGTCATGCTTGACAAATCTTTTGGAATTCTATGAAGACATTACAAGCAAGGTGGACAATGGGGACCCAGTGGATGTGGTGTACCTAGATTTCCAAAAGGCCTTCGACAAGGTGCCGCACAAGAGGCTATGGCATAAGATAAGGATGCATGGCATTAAGAGTAAAGTATTAGCATGGATAGAGGATTGGTTGACTAACAGGAAGCAAAGAGTGGGGATAAGTGAGTGCTATTCTAGCTGGCAGTCAGTGACTAGTGGTGTGCCTCAGGGATCGGTGTTGGGACCGCAATTATTTACAATTTATATAGATGATTTGGAGTTGGGGACCACGTGTAGGGTGTCAAAGTTTGCAGATGACACTAAGATGAGTGGCAGAGCAAAGTGTGCAGAGGACTGTGAAACTTTGCAGAGGAACATAGATACATTGAGTGAGTGGGCAAAGATCTGGCAGATGGAATACAATGTAAATAAATGTGAAGTCATATATTTTGGTAGGAGTAATAGTAAGAAGGATTATTACTTGAATGGTAAAAAGTTGCAGCATGCTGCTATGCAGAGGGACCTGGGTGTCCTTGTGCATGAATCACAGAAGGTAGGTCTGCAGGTACAACAAGTAATTAGGAAGGCAAATGGAATTTTGTCCTTCATTGCTAAAGGGATTGAGATTAAAAGCAGAGAGGTTATGTTGCAGCTGTACAAGGTGCTGGTGAGCCCACACCTGGAGTACTGTGTGCAGTTTTGGTCTCCTTACTTGAGAAAGGATGTACTGGCACTGGAGGAGGTGCAAAGGAGGTTCACTAGGTTGATTCCAGAGTTGAGGGGGTTGGTTTATGAGGAGAGATTGAGTAGATTGGGATTATATTCATTGGAATTCAGAAGATTGAGGGGGGATCTTATGGAAACATATAAAATTATGAAGGGAATAGATAAGATAGAAGTAGAGAGGATGTTTCCACTGGCAGGTGAAACCAGGACAAGAAGGGCATAGCCTCAAGATTAGAGGGAGCAGATTTAGGACTGAACTGAGAAGGAACTTCTTCACCCAGAGGGTTGTTAATCTATGGAATTCCTTGCCCAGTGGAGTAGTTGACGCTACTTCAGTAAACGTTTTTAAAAATAAGGTAGATTTTTTTTGAACAATAAAGGAATTAAGGGATAAGGTGAGAACGCGGGTAAGTGGATCTGGGTCCACGAAAAGATCAGCCATGATCTTATTGAATGGCGGAGCAGGGTCGAAGGGCCAGACGACCTACTCCTGCTCCTAGCTCTTATGTTATGCTCTTATGTTAAAATGACATTCAAAAGACATGGTCCAAACAAGGCAAAGGCTTTATTCTACCATATGCATATAGGGATACATCTCAAGAGACACTGCTCAATGAAACAAGGTTTTTTCTTACGTTGTTGTACACTTTGCAGTGTACCGTTTGTCATGTGACCATAAGCATTTGCAGACAATGACAGTATCAATGTCTCATTAGGAAGTCCTAGTTAAGATAAATGCATTCCATTGTAGCCGTAATTAAGCTCCTGCTGTGCCCATGCCCAGTGACCATGTCCCTTGAAAATGCAAACAGTTTCCCATTTGAAGCAATTATCTCTCTGCAATGGTAATGAGTTTCTACTTTTACATACATCGTCATGTTATAGTCCAACAGGTTTATTTGTCTATTAGTTAATAACAGCATGGTTTCCAGTTCTAGATAACAAGGTGTGGAGCTGGATGAACACAGCAGGCCAAGCAGCATCAGAGGAGCAGGAAGGCTGACGTTTCGGGCCTAGGCCCTTCTTCAT
>NC_063354.1:36673454-36692213 GCF_021869965.1 Rhincodon typus
AAGGAGGGTCCCGACCTGAAACGTCAGCTTTCCTGCTCCTCTGATGCTGCCTGGCCTGCTGTGTTCCTCCAGCTCCACACTGTGTTATCTATAACCGTTTATTTGTGCTCTATCACTACTCGGGAATATCTGACATTTACTTAGTGACTTAAGTTCAATGTTACACCAAGCATGTCAAGAAAATGCGACAGAAATCAGAAATTCTTGCCACCCTGGTGTATTTCAATGAGCACAATGGCTTGCTAGCGACAAATGATACAGATTTAAATGTTGTGGGCATAACAGGAACATTTTGCTGTTTCATCCTTTGCTCACAATATGTGTTATAGTCAGCTAACACCACATATTTAATTATTAAATAGGATTTGCAAAGCATTTATTTTCAAATATGTCATACCACTGTGATACTCCCCTTGCTTTTCTATGCAATGCAAAAAATCTAAAACCTAAAACTGCAAACGAAATCAACACCGAGGAAATTTATGCCTCTAGAATGAAATACCAAATGGTCAAGTGTTTGTTGAGATTTTATGCGCCGAATTACACAACTTGTGATATGCTTGCAATGATGGACAGAGATTTTAAATGACTCAGGCCTAGATTGGAGGCAGAATAGCCTGCAGTTTTGTACTGTTGGCCTCGGTGCAGGTTGCCTGCTACACCTTGACACGGTGAGGTCAAGACTTTATTTTTGATCACATTTCTTCATGCCTGGTAATCATGTGAATCTGCTCCATAACCCCACGTCATAATGTTTCTTGTGAAATGCAAATTGAATGCACAACACTTGAAGTAAAGTCTTTGTTGATTTTTTAAAAATAAGCTCATCATTACCTCTTGCCTTTTCTTAATGCGATTTACGTGTTAAGAAAACACCCTGTCAAATTGAGAGACTGGCTTTTTTGATGAAAAGTGTGTAATTTCTCTATATTTATGTTATTGTTGGAGTTTGGAGTTTGAAATAGATGAAGGTTGGATTTGGTTATTCTGTGAAGAGTTTTAATTTTGTTTTAAACAAAACAAGTTTACGATTGTTCCAGAACAACTCCCTACAGTCATAGAGGGCTACAGCACTGAAAAAAGCCCTTCAGCCCATCGAGTCTGCTCCAGTCAAAAACAACCACCTAACTATTCTACTCCCATTTTCAGGCCCTTGGCCCATAATCTTCTATGCTTTGCAAGTATACACCTAAATACTTTCAAATCCAGCATTGTGTCAGAGAACAGGTGACTGCAGACCATGTGGTGTCAATTGAAAGATCTTTACATGACACATAGAATAAACACGTAAGACCGTTAGCTTTTTTTTCAGTTTAGAAGAATCCAGGTTGAGCAAGATTTTAAATTTTGATCAAAGACATCAGTGTTGAGCTTAGAATAACTTTAGTTTCTCTCCTACAAGAAGGATTCGGGGTGGTTCAGAGACTAGGTATATCTGCAGAAAGTTTTAGTCTGTGAGACTTTTGCAAGCCAGGAGAATTTGCTTAGACATCTCCAGGTTAATAAAACTGAGAAAGTTTAAGCCCTCAGACATGTGGAAAGTTCATGTCCCTAGATTTGGAAAGGGCTTATCAAATTATCTCCTCATTTCAAGGCGAAGAACTAGACACCAGTTAACTAGAACCCTAAAGAATTGAGACATGGATATAATTTCTCTGCACATGAGTCTCTGTAACAGACAGTATTGAAAAACTGTTAAGAATTTTGTTTTGATGTGTGTTTTGAGGTTATCTGATTTATATATTCAATTTGATTTATTTATTGTCCCGTGTACCTGAGTAAAGTGAAAACCTTTGTTTGTGAGCAGTACAGGCAGATCATAGTAAGCAAGGACATATAGATCGTAGAGTGAAAAAAGACTTACAGACATATAGGTCACGTCACACAGGATGTGCGCTAGGCAAGATCAACACTAGCAAGATCAGTGTTACTTAAAGTTAGGGAGTCCATTCATCAGTCTAATAACAGCTGGGAAAAAGCTGTTCCTGAACCTGCTGATGCATGTGTTCAAGCTTCTGTATTTTCTGCCTGACGGAAATTGTTGTAGGAGAGCATTACAGGGGTGCAATGGATCTTTGATGTTGGCAGCCTTTCAGCAGCAACAAGGCCATGTAAATATGGTCCATGGATGGAAGGTTGGCTTCTGTGATGGTCTGGGCTGTGTACATAACCTTCTGTAGTTTCTTACGATCCTGGGCAGAGCAGTTGTCATACCAGCTCTTTAAGCACCTGGACAATATGCTTTAAATGGTGCATCTGTAGAAGTTGGTGAGGGACCTTATGGACATGCCCAATTGTCTGAGCCACCTGAGGAAGAAGAGGTGCTGTTGTGCCTTCTTGACCATCGCATCTATGTGGAAAGTCCAGGAGGTTGTCGGTTATCGTCAGTCCTAGGAACTTGATGCTCTCCACCCTCTCAACCTCAGTTCCGTTGATGTTGATGGAGGCATATTCTCCTCCTTTCTTTCTGAAGGCAATGATCAGTTCTTTAGTTTTGTCGACGTTGAGAGAGAGGTTGTTCTCATTGCACCACATCACCAAGTCCTCTATCTCTTTTCTGTATTCTGATTCGTTGTTGATTGTTATCTGTCCTACCATGGTGGTATCATCAGCAAACTTGTAGATGGCATTTGTTCAGAATTTGGCAACACAGTCGTGGGTGTACAGGGAGTGTAGTAGGGGGCTAAGGAGACATCTCTGGGGGGACTCCAGTGTTGAGTGTTATCCTGGAGGAGGTACAGGTGTCTATCTTCACTGATTGCGGCCTGTGGGTCAGGAAGCTGAGGATCCAGTTGTAGAGGGCAGTGCTGAGACCTAGGTCTAAGAGTTTTGAGATCAGTCTGGAGGGGATAATGGTGTTGGAGGCGGAGCTGTAGTCGATCTGTACTGTTCAATACATTTAAGTAACTTGACTGTGTAATAAATGTCTGTTCTATTGTTAAAGAAAATCTGAGGCCTTGTGTGAATATGTTTTGGTGATTAGCCACCGCGTTCATTAATTAAACAAATGAAACAAACAAATGATCTGTCAGGCCGATTTTATTACGGAAGCTAACTAGCTCAATAACAGCTGCAGTTGGACTCACTTTAATGTCCTGTGAACCTACGTATTATCCTGTGTAGCTGTGTCCGCCAATGCACATTGGAAAAGAGTGAGGAGCAGCTTCTGAGTGTGCACCCGTTAATCGACAGATCTTTTTTCCATCCTGTACTCCCTTACTTTGTCTTGCCTGGACAACTCGTATTCATCAAAAAAAATCCATCCTTGAATTCTTAAAATATATATTTTGAAACTTAGACAAAAAAGCTGCGTATAATTTAAAGCAAAGCATATTTGAGGACTATTTTCAAGTAAAATGGCTTGTTAATTTTAATCATTTGTTTATTTTAAACCACATATTAATGATGTTTGGAGAGAAAATGAGAGATAATTTGATTCTCCTTTGTACAAAATGTTTACAATGGCATAATGTGTAAAAGATTTGTTGCACTTGCTAAGCAATCCTGAATGCTCTAATAGCTACAATAACAACCAGTTTAAATAATCAGTCAGCCCTGAAGCATGGCTCAATTGTGCTTGTGAGAAGTAGAACCCATATGTACATCATCCTATGCAGATATCATTCTTTACATATTTACTTGGAAGGCTGAAATTGTAGTTTCACATGGATGAAACTAACAAAACCAGGTAGGGCTGAATTTTACCAGAAAATAGTTTCTGAGGAAGAAGCCACAGATCCCACAGAAGACGCACCAGCAAGAATGCTTCCTGCACCCTTTGCCAGCTCAGATACTGACACCTCAGTTGATAATGTCACTAAATTAGAGTCAGGAGCATTTTCTGGTGAGCACATCACTGCCACATCTCCTGAGGTGGCTGAGACAGAAACGCCCCAGGTCGCTGACACTCAGAGGACTGCTAGAGACCAGGCCTGGGTAGGAGAGGACTCCGTGGTGTCAGCCGTTGATAACTTCAAACAAGTGCACAAGCGGCAACAGGATCCGTCGGCAGGTTTGTCAGAAGCACTGGCCAAACTGACTCCACTAACGCTGCTGGGACCCTGCAGCTTCTGGCATGTGAATGTTTGGCTGCCTCCATGGTCAGGTTAGCAGCTGCCATGGAGTACCAGGTCTGGCCTATTCAGTATTTGCTGGATATGCGCACAGACATGCACTTTATCATGATGCTATCATTCCTGGTGCCCCTTCCTCAGAAAGAATCATAGCAGTGACATTGAGCACCTAGCCAGAGGAACCATGTGCAGGACCCCCAAAAATCTCTTCTCGGGACACTTCAAGGAACCACCGCCCATGAGACCATAAGATGTAGGAGCAGAAAGAGGCCATTCAGCCCATCAAGTCTGCTCTGCCATTCAATGAGATCAGGACTGAGCTGATAATCCTCGAATCCACATTCCTGCATTTTTCCCCATAACTGTCAATCCTTCACTGATTAAAAATCCTTCTATCTCAGCCTTGAATATACTTTACGACACAGCCTCAGCAGCCCTCTTTGGAAAAGAAATCCATTTGCTGTGAGGAAAAGTTCCTCTTCATCTCTGTTTTAAGTGCGCAATCCTTTGTCCTAAGATGATGCCCTCTGTTCCTAGACTGTCCCACAAGACAAAATGACCTTTCTGCATCTATCCTGTCAAGTCCCCTAAGAACTGTATATGTTTCAATAAGGTTCCCTCATATCCTTCTAACTTCTAACCTACTAAACCTCTCCTCATACGGCAGTCCCACCATACCCAAGGGGCCCAAAACAGTTCACAGTATTCCATCTATGATCTGACTAATACTTGTTTAGTTTAGCTCAACCTCCTTACTTTTATATTCCATTCCCTTTGAAATAACGGCTCATATCCCAAAGCCTTCCATATTACCTGCTGAACTTGGTAGCTAGCTTTTTGTGATTCATGAATGAGGGCTCCCAAATGCCTCTGTTCTGTAGCTTCCTGCGGTCTTTCTTCATTGAGATAACATTGATCTCCTCTGTTCTTCCCGGAAAAGTGCACTACATTTTATCACATTATGTGCCATCTGCCATGTATTTGCCCATACACTTAACCTGTCTATATCTGTCTGCTGACTGCTTATGTCATCCACACCACTTGCAATTCCACCTACTTTTATGTCATCTACAAATCTGGTTGTAGAAGATTCATTTTCCTCATCATTATACATCCTGGAAATAATTGTGGCTCAAGCATTGATCCCCATGGCATTCCATAGTTACGGGTTGCCACCCTGAAAATGCCCTGCTTATCTCAACTCTGTATCTTCAATTAGTCAGCCAATTCTAATATACTAACTCTAACATCTTGGGTTTTTATCTTATTAAGTAGCCTAACGTGTGGTACCTTATTAAAAACCTTCTGAAAAACCAAATATATTACATCCACTGCTTACCCTTTATCTATCATGCTTGATATCTCATCAAGGATCTAGTAAATTTATCACCTACATGAAGCCATGCAGTCTCTGTTTGATTTGCTTATGTATTTCTTCATCATAAACTCTAACATTTTTCCAATAAGAGATGTTAAGGTCTTATGCACAAGCAGTACTCGCTTGGTTCAGCCTGAGAAATATTGGAGCTTGCAGGTATTCCAGAGCAGGGCCAAGATAATGAAGCTTGGTGTCTGTGAAAAACTTGGAATTGTGCTCGTGAGTCGGTGCTGGCGTGCAGGCTAAGGATGTCTATAGAATCCTTTCTCAACAGAATACTGAACTGCTATGAGGTGAGCAGTCATTGACCAGATCAGGTCAGGGAAGTCTTTAATGAAGTTTCTAAAACTATCTACGAAGTGAACAATTTTAATCCCCTGCAAAGGAAATAGAGTTTTAATAAGATTTAGTGACCCACAGAATGACGGATGCCTGCGTGGGATCTGCCTTGACTACATTTGACCTTTTACAGTGTAGTCTGTAGATTTAACCGCAGTTTGTTTGTTTACTCATTTTCACCTCGTTAATTCTGGATGTGAGAGTGTGAGTTGTAAATATTGAGGATTGTCTTACAGTTCTAACTTTGTAAAGTAATGTTAAATTTTGTTCAAAACTGTGGAGTCGTATGACTTTATTTTCAGTAAATAGCTGGGATCTCAACCTTTAAACTTTAAATGAAAGCAAGATACTGGTCCCAAGTCAGGCTGAGATGTAAATTTGGTAGTTTTACCAGGGGTCACAACACTTGTAAAATGTGTTATTAGGGTATGATCCCTTGTTCTGCTGTACTCTTTTCTGTACAATCTGACACTGTGGGAGATGGTTACTTTCGTGAAAGAGGACCACATTGTGTTGCCTCCTCTTCTCCCAGGGAAGGTTTGAAGTACAGACAGGCCATTGGCAATGCACCTGAGGGGCTTCTGTCAATGGGCATGTCCAAACTGCTCATACAGACATGTTTCTTCTGAGCATTCCTTAAACAGTTATGAGATTGTACAAGTGAGATGAATAATGAGAACCTCTTGACAGACTTCTAGCTCTCAAAGTTCAGGATCTCATTTTTGCTTACCTCACCCTGTTTTCCCAACTAAGTCGAAAATTCGTCCTGTACTATCTGAAGGACTTTAGACCTACAGTCTTCATTAAATGCTGACATGATTTATTTTTCTTTATTTGTTCATGGGATGAGGGCATCGCTGGCAAGGCCAGCATTTATTGTCCATCCCTAATTGCCCAGAGGGCAGTTTTGAGTCAGCCACTTTGCTGTGGGTCTGGAGTCACATGTAGGCCAGACCAGGTAAGGATCGCAGTTTGCTTCTCTAAAGGACATAAGTGAACCAGATAGGTTTTTCCAACAATTAACAATGGATTCATAGTCATCATTAGACTCTTAATTTCAGATATTTATTAAATTCAAATTCTACCATCTGTTGTGGCAGGATTTGAACCCGGGTCCCCAGAATATTACTTGGGTCTCTAGATTAACAGTCCAACGATAATACCACTAGGCCATTGCCTCCCATTGAATAAACTAAGGAGCATCTCAATGTAGTTAATAAGGCTTCATTACTTGAAGAATGGTCCTGTATAATTCTTTGGCTAGTGGGACAAACAAGATGTAAAAATAGCAACCAATTTGTAACAGTGCTGAGATAGACATTTGCAGAAAACCAAAAAAACCCAAAGCAGATGCTGGAAATGAGAACAAAATCAAAAATTGCTGGAAAATCTCAGCAGATCTGGTTGCATCTGTGGAGAAACAGCAGAGTTTACGTTTTGGGTTCAGTGACCCTTCTTCAGAACAGTTCCATGTAAAATCAGATCCTTTTTCATTAGTATAATTAACAATATTCATAATGACATAACAATATGATTCAACAAAATATTTATCCTTCAACTGACACTGGAACAAAGGGAATATGACCATTTCTTTCAAAGATTGGAAATTGTTATCATGCAGTCAGTGATGCCTGAAGGCCATTGGTAATGTTTCTGTGTTTCTGATGCACAGCTGGAAAACTAGATCATACATCATTAAAAATCATGTGTCATGTGTAATAGTTTTGACATGAGCAATATCATTTGCTGTGTAAAATATAATAAAATGTGGTGTGTTTATTGCTGAAGTGCTAGAAGAAAGAATGCAGCAATGAAGACAGTCTTCAGTCATTAAATCTCTGAAGCCAAACTTAGAATGTTTCTGAATTGATGAATATGTACTGACATTAATCATGGGTGTGTTTAATTTATTGACTTTAAGTAGTAGTTATTAAAATTATGTATACTAACCTTTTGTAAGTATGTGACTTTACATAAAGTTTTCTCAGGGCATGGTTTTTCTTCTGTTGTGTCTATCAGTCTATTTTAATAACAATGTACTTTAAGCTGTCATTGGAGCTTCATGTTAAGCCTAGACTCTCAGACATAACAGTTAGATGTCATACAGGAGGGTAGTTTTGTGTGTCAGCCTTCATCTGGATGAGCTACACATTCGTCTATATAGAAAGTGACACTGTCATTGCATAATAGTGTTGGGAAGTAATCAGATTTTCTTCTGCGTGAATACAAATTGGGTGAGAATACTGAAACGTAATGTTTAATTTTCTTCAAATACAGTTAGCAGTCATTCTTTGCCAAATAGATTGACTGTAAATACTCTGTCAAAATCTGCCACATTCTCCATTCAAAATGATATTAATGTTCCTTCCCCATTGACTGTGGTATTCACTGTAGGCGATGAGCGTTGTGATAATACATAGGAAAATAATCATTCAAAAGCAGAATGGATATTCGGGCAACTTCACATTTACAGAAGCAGAAAGGAATTAATTGATTTTTAAAATAAACTTCTGGTTGCTATTTGTCCTCTGATCAAGCTAGAAATGTTACGTTGAATAAAATTTGCCTTTGTTCTAGGTGATGTGTGAGTGCAGTATTTAAAATTTGCATTTTGATTTTAAGAAAGCATGCTAAATATTCTCATAAGAGGCTCTCATTATGATCAGTTTCTGTCACAACCAAGCAATCCCAGTTTTGAGAATTTTGTGAATTCAAGCCAGTGAAGTAATTTTGAACAACCTATGTTAATGGTAAATTGTATAATCAAGGCTAAGCATACACTGGAGAAGGGCCTCTAAAGAGCTGTCTCATTATCTGTTTTGTTTTGGTTTGATTTAGTTTATGTGATTTTCCCCAAAATTTGCATCAATATTCCAATGACATTTTAATTTAAATATTCTTTTAGCCTCCTTTGAAATGTTGCATTAATTTACAGTACTCTTAATGAGGCTGACTTAATTTAATTTGGCTAGATTTAGTGAAATTTGGTTTACAATAAGATGTGCATAGGAGAAGGGCATTGAAGATGTATCTTGTGCATAAATAAAAACAGACTTCTGAGATATTGGGATGGTCAGTAGTAGGCAGAGTTATGTAAAGCTGCATTCTATGATAAATCTACCACCAAGAAAAGGATTAACGACTAGTATCATAATTCATGAACTGGCTTGGGATCGGATCTGCACCCTGTTGTTTTTTTATTCACTCATGGGATGTGGGCGTTGCTGGCTGGTCAGCATTTATTGCCTGTCCCTAGTTGCCCTTGAGAATGTGGTGGTGAGCTTCCTTCTTGAATCACAGTAGTCCTTGTGCTATAGGTAGACGCACAGTGCCCTTACAGAGGGAATTCTAGGGATCTGACCCAGTGACAGTGAAGGGACAGTTATGTATTTCCAAGTTAGGATGGTGAAGGACTTAGGGGGGAGCTTGCATGTGGTGGTGTTTCCATGTATCTGCTGCCTTTGTCCTTCTATATAGAAGTGGTCATGGGTTTGGAAGATGTTGTCTAAGGATCTTTGCAGAAATTCACAGTGCATCTTGTAGATAGTATATGCCATTCAGGACAACGCTGCCACTTGACTGGCGCCACATCCACAAGCATTCACCACCACCATCCGACCTGCCACCCCACCACCACTACCAACGCTCAGTAGCATAGATTCATAGAATCTACACACTGCTGCTACTGAGTGCCAATGGTAGGCGTAGGGTGGAGTGAATGCTGATGGATGTGGTGCCATTCAAGTGGCTGCTTTGTCCTGGATGGTGTCAAGCTTCTTGAGTTTTTTTGGAGCTGCACCCATCCAGGCAAGTGGGGAGCATTCCATTACTCCTGATTTGTACCTTGTCAATGATGGAGAGTTTTTGGGGAATCAGGAGGTGAATTACTCACTGCAGTATTCCAAGCCTTTGACCTGCCCTAGTAGCCAATGCCAAGTCCAGGACATTGATGGTGGGGAAGTTAGTTATAGTAACACCATTGAATGTCAAGCGGTGGTGGTTAGTTTGTCTTTTATTGGAGACAGTCATTGTCTGGCATTTGTGTGGCACGAATGTCACAAGATGAACTGTACTGAGATGTTGAGCTCAAAGCTCTTCTTGCCAATTTTTTTGTGGAAGTCAAATGTTCCATGACAGTATCAATGGAGTTATGCCAAGATCTAAGCCAATGTCCTTGGTGAACCAGTGTTACTAAATTAGCAATTTAAATGGTTATAAATCATTGTGTGATTGTGCTATGTGTAAAATGACCCCTGTATTTCCCTACGAAAGAATTTCTGCACTTGATCATTGTGTATTAAATTCTTTGAGCTGTTTCAGGAGGATAGATGTAATCCTTTTTCGACACACATTTTGGTTTTCTTTTTCTTCTGAGTGTATCCAGAGGCCATGGGTGCCTTTGCGTAAGGACAAAACGGATTTGGTCAGAGCTGAAGTGCAAGTGGGAGGATTTGAGCCAAACAGGCAAAAGAAGTAGATGGCCTGGAACCTGCTCCACCATCCATTATAATTTCTACCACCACATTAAACCAAATGAGAAAGAATTGTTTACATTATTTGGGAATTCATTTGCTCACTCCTCATTATTCAGCTGCTAGATTCAATGACATTATTATTCCTCAGTATTAAGATTGATCACCTCCCTCTTATCTACTTTAGCAAAATCAGCCAGATACCAATGTCACTTAGAACCATCTCATCTTCCCTCACTATAGCCAGTCAAAATTCCAGAATTACCTTCTCGATGGAGCTCGGTGGTTCAAGAAAGTGGCTTACCAAAGCATTCTTGAGGGCACTTGGGGATGTGCAACAAGGGTTGGCTTTGCCAGTGCTGCTTGTGTCCCATGGAATTCTATGAAAAGCAGGAGCTATAGCTCACTCCCTCTTATCAAAAACAAAACACTGTGGATGCTGGAAATCTGAAATTTGAAAACAGAAAATGCTAGAAGTAAACAGCATCTGTGAAGAGAGAAATAGAGTTGGTAGCCAAGATTTTCCCTCATTCGGGATAAGTGTGGGACAAGCATGTTAGATGTTGAGCACCTCAAAGTATGCAACACCAAGAAAGCTTGCTGGGTCGGGGACAGACCATCTTGTTAACAGCTGACTAATTAGCTCCTCGGCCTGTAGCAGGCCCCAGTAGTGGTGACCTGGCTCACAGAAGGAGGCAGCCATTCAAAGGCTGGCTGCTTCTGGGTTCTAAAGACCATTATTTGATGCCTGTTCTCATCCAACTATGAGAAAGCAGGCCCTTTTGTTTTGCTTGTTGTGTTGTTGAGTTTGCAAAGAGAGGGATTCAGGGGATTGAGGGCAAGGGCAGCAGGCGGCTATCAGAGGTCACCCCTTTTCCCCAGTTTGTGCTACTGATCGGCCTCAGATTGAGGCAAATGGAGGACCATGTCGCCCTCACAACCCATTAGATGCGCTGTCTTGGTTACCCAGATGGGAAACAAATTACTTTTCCTGCCCGCTTGGAAGGCGGGTAATCAGGGGAGGTTGTGAGTTGAGGCTCTTAAGTTTCAGTTAATTAACCAGTTACTTGTTGGAGAGTCAAGACAGTCCCACCAGAGATGGCATGAAGTGGGTGAATATCTGTCCAGGCCCAACTTACCCAATACTGTCTCTTTCTCGTCACCTCTAGGGAGGAGAATGTTTTGCCTGTTGTTTTCAGTTTGTTAGTCCTTCATCAGAACTGGGAAGAGTTCAAAATGTAAAATGGCTTCAACCAGAAAACAGTAAATAAAGGGAGAATGGAAAAAAAAGAATAGAGGGACGGTCTATGATACAATGGAAGAAAGCGGACTTTAAATGACAGAAGAGGTGATGCTGTAGGATCTAAAGGGATTGTCAGTGGGACAACTGAAGAGACAGGAGAAAAATGTGTCTAGAGAAACTGTCAATGGCAGAATCTTAAAAAGCTGCTATCTGAAAGGAAAAAGAAGAGACTAACAAGAGTAAAACCGAAAACTGTATAGACAAAGGAAACAAAATGGGGTCAGAGTATATGCTCTGAACTTGTTGAACTTCGTGTTCAGTCTGGAAAGCTGTAAAGTGCTACACAAACTGCCGATACATCAACTAGATTTACAATGACACCAGGAGATCAGAGCTGTAGTAGACCGTAACTCCATGATCCTGTTTGCTCCCAATATCTTTGGTCTCCTGGCAGAGCAAATGTTTGATTGATACATCCTTAAAAATATTCAATAATGGAGCACCCATAACACTCTGACATCAAGAATTCCAGAGCGTTGCAGTAGTTTGGTTGAAGCAATATTTCTTCATCTCAGCCCTGAATGATTAGTCCCTTATCCTGAGCTTTTCTTCTTTGGACAGCCCTCTGATGTCAGAGACCAGTCTGGTGTGGTTTCACTGTACTGTCTCCTGTGCAAGTATATCCTTCCTTAGAGTTCAGTATTGGACGTAGTGTTCCAAGTGTGGTTTCCCAAAAGCCTGTACAATTGTGACAAGGTTTCATTAGTTTTCTACTCCAATCCCATCCCCTTGCAATAAAGATCAATAATCCATTCACATCCCTAATTGCATACTGTACCTGCATCATGATCTACTTGTTCCTTGTATAAGTACAATCAAGTCTTTTAATGTCTTTTGATAAGTATTCTGTTTTATTATGTTTTACTACCAATGTAAATAAACACATACTTCAAAACTTTATCCTTCACTTGCCACTTGTCCTGACTATCCCTCTTTGCAGAGTCTCTGTGTCCTCCTTGTTGCTTATTTTTCCCACCTAGTTTTGTATGTCAGCAGACTTGGATACAATACTCTCTGTGAACTCATGCTGTTGTTGTCACTTTGCATTGCGAACCAGCCATCCAGCTAACTGAGCTAACCAACGCCCAACTGGCTGAAGTTACCATGAAGGTCCCACGTTATCAACCTCTCCCTTCACCTGAGGTGTGGTGACTCTCAGATTAAACTCACCACCAGTCATCTCTCTCTAATGAGAAGTCAGCCTGTGATCCATCAGAGCTATGACGGTTTTATTTACTTTACTGTGTCTTTTCATTGTAGGTCATTGCTGGAGATTCTAAATAGTTGATGCCCAAACACTGGTCCTTACCACACACTTGACAACTTGAAACTGCCTCTTCTTGGCCACTTTTTGTTTTCTATCAATTAACCAGCCCTCTAGCCAAGTCAATCTACAGCCCTGTACTAGATTTGGGCCACACTGTGGGCCCAGGCCCATTGACACCTAGAGAATCAAAAGTGCAGACTGTTTTGAAATTTTTCGTGTCTAAGACATTATGTTGCCGTGAGTGGTTTCTTTCACAAGTCTGGTCTGAACTTCAGCACCAACATTATACCCTTAACAAACTTATTGAAAAATGGCAGAAAGTTTGAATGAATGAAAGAGCATCAAATTGGCCTTGAAAATTTGAAACTTGGACTGACCATGGCACTGGCTTTAGCTGTGCAAAATAATACTAAGTCATTCAAATTGGTTGCTATGCCAGCGACATAGGTGTGAAGGGTTGTTTTATTGCAAGGCAGTGAGATGGAGATGGAACAACCTGTCAGTTATTTTTCAAAGAACCTGACTGCATATCATCAAAAATATTCAAATGATGAAAAAGAGACATTGAGTCCTGTGCCATCTCTGCATCATTTTGAAATATATGTATGAATAATGTTGACAAAACTTATTTGTTTGGACCATACTCCTTTGATTTTGCTAGAAAAACTTTGGGACAAGATTTTGGGCTATTTTGATGGTTCTTAATTCTTCAGCTTATCTTTTGAAAATCTTTCATGTACTTGACAAGAAGATGTCATCACAGACTGTCTGTCCAGTACACACATGCCAGAGACAGTGTGATGTTTAAAAATGATTGCTGTGCAACTCAGTGTATAATTAATATTACCATCTAATTTGTATATGTCATAGATGTACAATAACTTGTAATGAATAATGAAATGCCTCAAAAGATACATTTTCATTCTTTTTTGGGGGGACCTGCAATGTAAAATGTAGGTTTTTTTATATCAGTTGGTGTAATTTTGACTTTCTGGATTTTAAGTCAGTAACCAATGGATTTTCTCTGTGTCCGAAGTTAATAATTAACTTGTGAGTATTCCTGTAGCCACGGTGATTTCTTTTAAAACTGCTTTTGAGGCCTGGCTTAGAATGAATGTGTTTATTTTACACAACTAATAGGCTTTTGTTTATTTTAGATTGTTTTGCACCCCACAAGATATGTAATGGAGCCTTAAAGTCTGTTAAGCAACTTCTGTAATTTGTTTTTTCTAAGCTTAGGGAAAACACCGATAGCTTAGAAGATGGTTTGATTTTTCTTCTGCATTATATTCATTTATTTTGTTCGTAAAATTCTCTTTTATTGACAAAGCAAAATCTCCAGCATTGTCCGCTTATGTTTCAGTAAGAAACCATTTCATTAAAACCAAAACAAAACTGATTTGTCAGGCCAGGTTCCTGCTGGGATCTGACTTGTTTGTTAATAGCATTAGCCAGGATTATAACTGTGTACCTTCTATTGTACCACAAGAACCAGTCCTGGAGCCTCAACCCCCTTGCACCTTATATTCATGACTTGGATGAAAGGACCAAAGGTATGGCTGCCGAAGTTAGATAAGTTAGAAAGTAAATTGTGAAGAAGGTATAAAGAGAGTAAAATGGGATATGTTTGGTTAGGTGAGCCAGTCAAGATCTGGCAAGTAGGGTATCATCTGGGAAAATGTGAAATTGTCCATTTTGGCAGGGAGAATATGAAAGAAACATATTGTCGTAATGATGAATAATTGCTGAGCTCTGCAATTCAGGGTGTCCTAGTGCGTGAATACTACAAGCTGATATGTAGGTGCGGCAAGTTATTAGGAAACCTGTTAGATAGTTATTGTTTATTATGAGAAGACTTGATTGCAAAAGTAGGGATGTCATGCTCCAGTTATGCAGAGCATTGTTGAGAGCACATCTTGAGTACTGTGTGCAATGTTCTTCTACTTATTTAAGGAAGGATGTAAGTGAATTGAAAGTAGTTCAGAGATGTTTTACCAGACTAAAGCCTGGAGTAGTGATTGTCTTATGAGGAAAGATTGGACAGGCTAGATTTATTTAGAAGAACACAAAGCATCTTATTTGAAACACATATCCTAGGGATGTGGAAAGGATGTTTCCCCTTGTTGGATAATCTGGAGTTAGGGGTACATGTTTAAAAATAAGGGTAGTCAGAGAATAGGAGATTGTTTTCTTAAAGGATCATGAGTCTTTGGAACTCTGTTTCTCAGAATGCCAGGAAAACAGAGCCTTTAAATATTTATAAGGCAAAGATAAATTCTTGATAAGTAACATGCTGAAAATTTGCAGGGTTGGCAGGGCTGTGTAGAATAGAGTAGAATAAAATAGAAACTTATTGTCACATGTACTTCTACATGAAAAATGCAGTGAAAAGGTTTATAAGTTGCCTCACCGTGGCAGCTACAATGATGACAGAAGTCATTCGTAATACAGTAATTAAAAAAGTAAAATAAGGACAAAGATCATCACAGATCAATTAATGGCTCCTGGGCTTGGAGAAAGCCATTTAAGGAACGATGGGCTACCTAAAGACACTGCCTGGACGAGACCGCTATTCTGGGATAGACACACATTCCAGGAGGAGACACCCATTCCGGGACAAGACCACCATGCAAGGCCATTGGAAGCCTCTGCCAAAGAAGGCTGCTATGCTGAGCCAAGACCAGCTGTAAGGCTGCTGGAATACCTGGAAGGTGAAGACGAAGAAGACTTCCACACGAGACAAGACCACCAGACCGGGAGACTGCCACACTGCTGAGACCATCACTTCTCCTTCAGGTGCCCTGGCCTAGCCATGGACCTGGAGCCTTGGCCTTGCCTGTGAGTCCAGGCCAGGGGTGGAGTGGGGGAGCGGGGAATCAGCCCGGGATATGCTCCTCGCTCGGCAGGAGACCCCGGTCTGGCATGGAACCGTGTCCGGCTCGTCCTGATGTTGTTGCTGCTGCTGTTGCTGCCACCAGAGGCTTCCTCCATCACCAACCTTTCTCCGGACCTAAAAGGAAAAGAAAATGAAGAGAAAAGAAACAGAAAAGGAAAAGAACTAATGAGAAAAAAAGAAATAAAGGAGAAAGAAAGCCGGGGGGAGCAGACGAAGCCCAGGCTCAGCTCACCTACTCTTTCGCCATCCTTTTCCTTGTCAAATAGTGGAGTGGTTTTGAGGAGCCGAATGACCTACTGATGCTGCAATTTCTATGGCCTAGGAAATCTCACTGGTGAACTCTTCTCACGACATTCTGAAGTTGATATCTGATGATGTGTCAGAGCAGCCATGATCATATTGAATGGTGGAGCAGGATTGAAAGGCTGAATGGCCTACTCCTGTTCCTAACTCTTATGGTCTTATGATATGATCAGCATTCAGCAACCACAACCATCTTTCTTTGTGTTCGTCAACCACTGGAATGCTCCCCACCGTCAATTCCTGTTGACTTCACTTTCATTCGGGATCCTTGAATCCACATTCAAATTCTACCTTGATATAAAGGACAGCCCCTCTTACCTCTGACAGTTCGCTCTTTTGTTTAGGTTGTACCAAGGCTGCAGTAACAACTGGGGCTGAATTGTCCTCCTGGTTGAATCCAAACTGAGCGTCAATGAGCCAGGTATTGGTGCTGCTTGACAACAATGTTGTTGACACCTTCTATCCATTTGGTGATGATTGAGAGTCAGCTGAGGGGCTGAAAATTGGTCAGATTAGAATTGCTGTATTTCTTCCTGCATGACACCCCGCTGTACATTTTTCCATGTTGTTGGTTACAATGCCTGTCTTGATTATTTTTACAGTGATCTGATAGAATATGATATGAGTGTTGAATCAATTGTCCATAGGTGTGGTTGAATCTCATATCAGTTCTGCATCATTGTCATTTAATGGCAAATATTTTTTGCCAAATTTTGATGTTTTTCTCTTGTGTACTTAGTGACTAATGATTTCCACATAATTCTGAGTTCTGGGATTTCTCCAGGCACAAGACTGTGTGTAGCTGTTTTAAATATGAAAACAAATATAGTTTTTCCGAATTCATCACATCTTCTTTTAATAGGAATGTAACTACAGATACTCAAAGTCGATCATTATCAGTTCTTCATTTATGAGTAATTTTGTTTGGTTGATTCCAAGTTCTATTTTGGTTTTATTGAATTAGATTGCATCTGATTGAATGAGATCACAACTAGTAACTGGAACTACCAAGGCCTATAAAATTAAGTCTATTTTACTCAACCTGTTCAGATATGTTATGATACGCGACTGGGCAGGTGAGATGTGAACCTAGACTCTCTGACCCAGAGACACAGACACTACCACAGTGCATGAAGAACCCTAAGAGCAAATTCCATTTTGATTCAGCAAGAGACAGGAACAACTAACTTTGCCATCATACGTGAACACCAAAGCTTGACATTTAGTGATGTTTCTGCCCAGTTTTGAACCGGGAAAGGCCTATGATATAAACTATGAATTTGCCAAAAGTGGTTTAGCCACTCCTGATTGAAATTCATAATTATCATGTGAGTGAATTGTTGATTTTGATTTTGATTTTTATTGACACGTGTACTCAAGTACAAAAGTACAGGAGTGCAGTGAAAAATGTATAATGACCCCACACATGGTGCCATCTTAGGTACAATTACCTAGGTACAGAATCTTAAGAACAGGTAGAAAGAAAGAACAATATTAAAAGTTAAGCATTACAGTAATTATAGTATCGCGTAAAACATACAAAATAAGGTTAAAAGTTACAATTGCAGACCTTCTTGGTTTTAATTAGAAGAAAGAAATAAAGCTGAAAGTCCAAACATTACAGTCATTCTTAAGTGCATAGTCATGGTGGTGGTAAGCATACACAAGACAGCGCTGACATGAATACAATTTTTTCCGAGGGCTACTTTAGCAAATTGGATAATACACCTTACTCATTTAATGCATTAAAATTGCATTTAAAAAGTTTAGATAATGCAGGTGTAGTTACAATAGGAAAAATATGTGAATTAACATGGCATTTTTCATAACACTAGTCCTCTCAAACTGCTTTGCAGCCAATGAAATACATTTGAAGTTTATTCTCTGATACAATTTAGTAAACTATAATAAGAATAAACACCGCAAGATTATTATGTTTGTAGTGTATAATGTACATGATATAGTTTGTAATACACTCTGTTGGCAGGAATGTTGGGTGAATAATTTGAAGGACTGATGCTGATTCATCTCTGCTACTGAATTATGACAATTTTGGATATGCCACATGCATCTGGCAAACATCCACATGCCGTGTTGCGACTAACATGAACAAAATGGTCATTATCAAAAACAAATACAGAAACTCAGCAGGTCTGGCCTCATCTGTGGAGAGAGAAAGAGTTAACGTTTCGAGCCTCGTATAACCTCTTCAGAAACATCCAGTTCTGAAGAAGAAGAGTCATACTGGACTCAAAATTAAATATCTCTCTCTATTGATGCTGCTAGACCTGCTGAAGTTCTCCAGCATTCTCTCTATTTGTTTTAGATTTCCAGCATCTGCAGTATGTTGCCTTTCTTTGAGGACATTGTCAAAATGTTGACCACACATGGTGAAGTGGCACAAATGGTAATATATGGTTCCTACTGTGTTTGTATTCGTCAGCTTCTCAGCAACTGTGCTGTCAAATACATGAAACTCTCTGGTTCTTAAAATGTGTTGATTGAGTGTTGGTCCATACAGCAGTTCAGAATGGACTGGAATGAAAGGACTTATGAATGAAGTGAATCTTAAATGTACTTGTATCTCCCTCTATTTGGGGTTGGTGGCTCAGTGGTTAGCACTGCTGCCTCGCAGCACCAGGGACCCCGGTTCGATTCCATACTTGGGCAACTGTCTGTGTGGAGTTTGCAGTTGTCCGGGTTTCCTCCGGGTGCTCCAGTTTCCCCC
>NC_063354.1:36692313-36695186 GCF_021869965.1 Rhincodon typus
CAGGCCATTCGGCCCATTGAGACCACATCGCCCCTCCCAACAGCCCCCCCCCCGGCCCCCCACAGTCCAGAGATATGCAGGTTAGGTGGATTGCCCATGCTAAATTGCCCCTAGTGTCCAGGGATGGGCAGGCTAGCCATGGGAAATGCAGGGTTACAGGGATAGGGTAGCCAGGTGGGTCTGGGTGGGGATGCTGTTTGGAGGGCCGATGTGGTCTCAATGGGCCGAATGGCCTGTTTCTACAATGGAGGGAATCTATGGATCCTATGATAAAAACACAAAATATCTCAAAAGGCTACCTAATCATTTTAACTGCTGAGTTTTTCTTTCTCTTCTTCCATCTCCTTCTTCATCACTACTTCATCCCTTCCTCTATCATTCTCCCGTCTCTTCCTCCCTTACCCTCATTTCCATCATTTTATTTGAGGCCATAAGAATGCTAGTTTATGACTCTTCTCCATCTTCTCCTGTCAGTCACCAGTTGCTCTTTCCCTCCGGCTTCTTTAAGTCTTTCGCCACTATATCTATCCAAGAGGTCTTTGGTCCTTGTTGTCCTGATCTTCTTGGTATTTCAATCTCCATCACTCACATCACATCATTTCATCTCTCTCCACAATAAATGACTAACATTTCAATCTCTTCTTGGCTGCATTCCTTGATCCTCCCACAGTCTCCTCTAACCCCTTAGTCTGTTTCCTCATGACTTTGTCCTTGTTAATTGGTCAACACATTCATCTTTACCCTCCATGATGTTGCCCAAGTTTCTACACCACATAAAGCATGGCTAGTCTCTCAATTGCCTTATAGATTCTTCCTTTCATATTCTATGGGACTGTTCTCTCACAAAACATTGTACTGCCCTTCTTCCAAATACTCCAACCTGAGCTAACCCAATGTTTAGTTTCCATTGCCATTATTCCATTTTCTGCCAACGCTGATCCCAGATGCTTGAACCACTCATTTTCGCCAAATCTTCACTTATAATCTTTGCATCATTCTGATCCTGCATCCTAAGTTCAAACTGACATTTCCATAACTTGAACTTTTGGCCTACTGATCTTGTGCCTTTTAGTGCCTTTCTAGTGCCTTTTTCCAGGTCTCCTGATAATTGGTCACATTCACATCAAACCTGTGACATCTGCATTATTGCTCATAGCTTTTAATTGTGTTATTGTCATATAGTAACATGTATACCAGGAACTGCTTACTTCTGCACTGATCGCAACATAGCGCACTGCCCTCTTCTATTAAAATGTTATATATTGTATTTTAATGTTGTCACTACTTCCTATGTAACTAAGGTGTGCAGTGGTTGTGACAGCTCTGCCTCTCCACTGCTATCTTTTTGAACATGTGTGACTTATGAACAAAATAGCATGCATGTAAAAACCTGGTGAGGGACATGTTTCTGATAGGCAGGAGCACACATAAGATGGAAATTCAGACACTCAGTCCGTATGCTATCTCAATGTGAAAAGTGTATATTTTGGTTTGTGCAATAGTTTAGGGATCAGCTGATTTTAAAAGTGCTTGTCAAAAGATAAAAGAGGAAGCATTTCACTATAAATTTACATTAAAACATTCTTATGTATCTGTGTGCATCCTGGGGATATGCCTGCAAGGAATAACTTGATAATTAGAAATTGCTGTTTGATATCCTCATGCAATTATCTATTTTATACTATAAATCTAATAATGTAGATACACAGTATCAGCACGTAACCTGTTTGAAGTCACTGATAATGTCTGGAAATTGAGAAAACATTAAGAACTTACTGGAATATTCTAATCTATAATGTGTTACGAAATGACAGTTCATAGTTTAGTTCTTACATTCTTTGGTAATATCACTTGTTTGATGACCTTCATACTGTGAACTCTCTCTCCCTGCTGTTCATAGTCTACGAATAAATACTATTGGTCCAAATTTCCTTAAGAGTTTAATCACTGTCCCTCTGGAACGCCAGTGAGAAACTGATCTAACCTCAACAAAAATATTTAAAGATTTTATCTTCTGGGTTGCTTGTCATTTCCAGGAATTTCAGAAAGGTCTGTTAAGGGCCAGAGATAGTAGGAACTGCAGATGCTGGAGAATCTGAGATAACAAGGTGTAGAGCTGGATGAACACAGCAGGCCAAGCAGCATCAGAGGAGCAGGAAGGCTGATGTTTCGGGCCTAGACCCTTCTTCAAAAATGGGGGAGGGGAAGGGGGTTCTGAAATAAATAGGGAGAGAGAAGGAGGCGGATAGAAGATGGATAGGGGAGAAGATAGGTGGAGAGGAGACAGACAGGTCAAAGAGGCGGGGATGGAGCCAGTAAAGGTGAGTGTAGGTGGGGAGTTAGGGAGGAGATAGGTCAGTCCAGGGAGGACGGACAGGTCAAGGGGGCGGGATGAGGTTAGTAGGTAGGAGATGGGGGTGGGGCTTGAGGTGGGTGGAGGGGATAGATGGGAGGAAAGACAGGTTAGGGAGGCAGGGACAAGCTGGGCTGGTTTTGGGATGCGGTAGGGGGAGGGGAGATTTTGAAGCTTGTGAAGTCCACATTGATACCATTGGGCTGCAGGGTTCCCAAGCGGAATATGAGGTGCTGTTCCTGCAACCTTCGGGTGGCATCGTTGTGGCACTGCAGGAGGCCCAGGATGGACATGTCGTCTGAGGAATGGGAGGGCGAATTGAAATGGTTCACGACTGGGAGGTGCAGTTAAAATCGAATCAGACATAGTAGGAACTGCAGATGCTGGAGAATCCGAGACAGCAAGGTGCAGGGCTGGATGAACACAGCAGGCCAAGCAGCATCATAGGAGCAGAGAGGCTGACGTTTCGGGCTTAGACCCTTCATCAGAAAAGGGGGAGGGGAAGGGGGTTTTGAAATAA
>NC_063354.1:36695586-36699419 GCF_021869965.1 Rhincodon typus
TTATTTCAAAACCCCCTTCCCCTCCCCCTTTTCTGATGAAGGGTCTAGGCCCGAAACGTCAGCCTCTCTGCTCCTATGATGCTGCTTGGCCTGCTGTGTTCATCCAGCCCTGCACCTTGCTGTCTGGGAGGTGCAGTTGTTTAGTGCAAACCGAGCGTAGGTGTTCTGCAAAGCGGTCCCCAAGCCTCTGCTTGGTTTCCCCGATGTAGAGGAGGCCACAACGGGAAGAGCGGATGCAGTATACCACATTAGCAGATGTGCAGGATTCACGTGCACCTCCCAGTCGCGAACCATTTCAACTCCCCCTCCCATTCCTCAGACGACATGTCCATCCTGGGCCTCCTAGAGTGCCACAACGATGCCACCTGAAGGTTGCAGGAACAGCACCTCATATTCCTCTTGGGAACCCTGCAGCCCAATGGTATCAATGTGGACTTCACAAGCTTCAAAATCTCCCCTCCCCCGACCGCATCCCCAAACCAGCCCAACTCGTCCCTACCTCCCTAACCTGTCCTTCCTCCCACCTATCCCCTCCTCCCACCTCAAGCCCCACCCCCATCTCCTGCATACTAACCTCATCCCGCCCCCTTGACCTGTCCGTCCTCCTGGACTGACCTATCTCCTCCCTAACTCCCCACCTACACTCACCTTTACTGGCTCCATCCCCACCTCTTTGACCTGTCTGTCTCCTCTCCACCTATCTTCTCCTCTATCCATCTTCTATCCGCCTCCCCCTCTCTCCCTATTTATTTCAGAACCCCCTTCCCCTCCCCCATTTTTGAAGAAGGGTCTAGGCCCGAAACGTCAGTCTTCCTGCTCCTCTGATGCTGCTTGGCCTGCTGTGTTCATCCAGCTGTACACCTTTTAAGGGCCACTTGTTTTTTATGTGGCAAATGTCACCACTGAGAAAGGGAGGAACACCTTTTATTGAGGTTCAGTCATAAATTAGAGAGTTCACTATACCTACTAAATGACGAGGTATATTGACCTTCATAAAAGTGAAGTAGACCACACCATTAGGATGCATGTTGACCAGGTGGCTTGGAGGACCAAAGAAGTCTTTTAAAACATCTTTCCTGATCACGCAATCAAATGGGTTGCAGTATCTAGGCAAATCTTTTCAGACTTGGCCAGAATCTGCAGCAAGACTGGTGAGATAGTTCTGGTTAGTTAATAGGTCTTAGCAGTAGCCTGTGTAAGGGTAGGCTGTCTGTTTATTTCTCAACATGTAATGGTCCTGCACTTTCCTCTTTAGTGCTTCCCATTTTATAACATAATCATTCTCTTTCTCCCTCATGATCAACATCCCTCTAACTTTCCTACAATCACTTCCTTCAACAAGTTTTCTTGCCCTAGACCTTGGCTAATTGAACTTGGTTGTCTTTTCTTCACGGTACTAACTACCATTCTTTCCTCTTCAATCATTGGGGCTGGCTGCTCATCTTATTGTCATCTTAATTGAGATGAACCTTTGTCTAAATTTAAATGAAATGAAAGGAAAATAAAATAAAATCCTCTGTTGCAATCTTAAAAAATTGCGGAGTTGTGTGATGGATCTGGTACAATGGGTTGCATGGCCATTATTATAACAGTCTTTTTCAATAACTTGACATGCATGTCTTGTATTTTGAAACATTGAATAAATAACCCAGAATCCTATAAAACTATAGCTAACATCCTTTCTGAAATCCAAAAATAAGTCTGTTCAAGTAGTACTTTTGTGCTTATATAATAAAGAAATTCTCAGCTAACAAGGCATTGTTTGTTTTATGTTCTAAGTTACTCGTTAGATCAAAGGGATACGTTGAGACACAGTGCAAACGAAAATAGTCGACAAAAATAAAGGAAACTTGTTCTAAGTTCTAAGTAACTAATTTTGAACTTCACAGTGAACTTCAAAATCTAATTCCCAGCAGAAATTCATTTTTATCATTTCATCAGTACAATAAACACAAGTTTCAAGCTGGATACTTTCCATTTACCCAGCATTGACCATTTACAGCTTTTCGTTTGCAGCCCTTAAGTCACCCAATGATTTCAATCCACTGAGCTGGTTTATTGCATCTCTTGAAGTGATAATATATTGGAAATTTGGCCTGACATATATTTTGGAACTTGCCTATTGACCATTAATATGCCTTAAGTTGAATTTGATTATGATAAAAAAAATTCTATCCTTCTTTCTCTTTCACCCTTCTAAAGAGCGATTCTATAGTAGCCTGTTGGACTAACAAAGATGAAGCCCAGAACAGCTTAGATCTGTCATCTCTGCCAAGATTATGACTCTAGCACTGATCCTGTAGAAAATATTCCTAAGCCTCATAAGTTGGGATCTCCTCCCATACAACTAAGGGCTCAGGAAAGATTTACAAGGATGTTGCCAGGTCTGGAAAATTTGAGCTATTGGGAGAGGCTGAGTAGACTGGGGCTATTTTCCCTGGAGTGTCTGAGGCTGAGGGGTGACCTTATAGAGGTTTGTAAAATCATGAGGCGCCTGGATAGGGTAGAAGACAAGGTATTTTCCCCAGGGTGGGGGAGTCCAAAACTAGAGGGCATCGGTTTAAGGTGAGAGGAGAAAGATGTAAAAGGGACTGAAGGGGCAACGTTTTCACGCAGAGGGTGGTGCATATATGGAGTGAGATGCCAGGGGAAGTGGTGGAGGCTGGTGCGATTACATTTAAAAGGCATCTGGGTGGGTATGTGAATAGGCAGGGTTTGGAGGGATATGGACCAAATGTTGGCAAATGGGACTAGATTTATATAGGATGCCTGGTCAGCATGGACAAGTTGGACCGAAGGGTCTATTTCTGTGCTGTATATCTCTATGACTCGAACTAAAGCAACTGCCTAAGTGAGGTTAAAAGGGATGTCTTTTCATCAAGAAAGCTGACAGGATGCTGTTTTTTTACAAGACAAATTGTCAGGATTTCAAAAGTATGCATGTTATGCTTCAAAAATACAGCGCCTTGGTGAGATCACATCTCGAATACTGTGTGCAGTTTTGGTCTCCTTCAAGAAAGGGTGTGTATGCATTGGAGACTGTTCAGAGGAAGGTTACTAGATTAATCTCAGGGTTCAATGGGTCATCTTATGAGGATAAGTTGGACATCCTGGGTTTATTTACACTGAAATTTAGGAGTGTCAAGAGAGACTTGATTGAAGAGGGTAAGATCCTGAATGGCCTTGACAAGGTGGATGTGGAGAGTATATTTCCTCTTGTGGGTCAGTCCAGTGATAGGGAACACTAGAAATCTAGTGTTTTAAATTGAAAGGTCACGCTACCAAGTCAGAGATGAGGAGAAATATTTGCACTTTGGAGCTCTCTGCTACAGAAGGATGTGGAAGCATGGTTGCTATGTATATAATTAAGGCAGAAGTGATTTGATTTTGATATTATTGTCATGAGTACTCGAATACAAAAGTACATGAGTACAGTGAAAAGTATATAGTGTTGCCACACAAGGCGCCATCTTAGATACAAGTACCCAAGTACAGAATCTTAAGAACAAGGTAGAAAGAAAGAACAAAGTAAAAAAAAACTTTGCAGTAATTATTGTGTAGCAAAAAACATACAAAATAAGGTTAAATGTTACACATTGCAGACCTTCTCAATTTTAAGTAGAAAATAAAAGAATAAAGCTGGAAGTTCAAACATTATAGTCTTTCTTAAGTGCTTACCCACAGTGGGACTGCACCGTGAGACTGGTAGTCCACAATGAGGCCATGCCAGGTCGAGAGATCACCATGTGCCACCAAAAGACCACCACGCCAGGCCAAGAGACCGCCACGCTGGGCCACTGAGAGACCGCCACGCTGGGCCACTGAGAGACCGC
>NC_063354.1:36699429-36717325 GCF_021869965.1 Rhincodon typus
ACGCTGGGCCACTGAGAGACCGCCACGCTGGGCCACTGAGAGACCGCTTCGCTGGGCCACTGAGAGACCGCCACGCTGGGCCACTGAGAGACCACCACGCTGGGCTAGGAGGCTACCATACCAAGCCAGGAAGCATATAGATTCTTGTGGATAGATTCTTGTCAGGCAAGGGAATCAAAGGTTATCAGATGTAGGTGGGAATGTGGAATTTGAAACACAAACGTATTAGCCATGATCTCAGTGAAAGGTGGAACAGGCTTGAGGGGCCAATTCCGCTTATTTCATATGTTTGTGTTTACCAGTACATACAGTTGACATCAGTGTTTCCTTTAAAAGTTAGTTGCTTTTTTCTTAATAATACACTGCTCCTATAATTGTTTTTGTGCAACTACAAAGGTTAATGGGGACATTCATTGAGATGCTCTGAATATTTATTAGAAGGGCTCAGTTGCAGAAAGCCTGGGTTCTTGTATTGTTAGTCTGCTATAGCAGATGAAAATTGTCTGCCAAACTCTCTTTTTGAAGACAAGTTGGAGTGCGATGTAGTCTTTCTGTAAGAAAAGCTGAATTTTGGGAAGTCTGTCTGTATTCTTCTTGGTCCTACCTGTAAAGTCCCATGTGAGTAGCACACTGTAATATTATCACTATCACACTCTGCATATCCTGGCAAACAATGCTAAGGAGGAGCCCTTAGTATGTGGAAGATCTTAAGGCTGTCATACCTTAAAGTGTCAGGCATTTGAATAAGGAAAAGAAAGGCAGCCATATCTCATGCTGATTTCTTCTGACACAGACGCAAACATTTGAAACTATTATCCATCTGCTAACTGTCACGCTAATGGCAATTAGCCATCAGTTGATTATAGGATTTGTTCTTTCCAGCAAATGATTTTGTAGTGTTCAAGTGACAGGTGCAGCTAAGCATAGCTGAATGATGGCATTATTTGGAATTATGGCACAGGTTTTGTAAAGCTGTCTGCAGCATTTCACAGTCTTGTCAGCAGATAATCACCTGTAATATTACAGCCTTGTTGTTTTTATTACAAGGAAACTCAGACCGATACATTTTGCGTTATTTGACGTATCAACTGATTCATCCGAAACAATGCCATGGAGATTCCACTCATAATAAACATATCACTACTCCTAGTTCTTCCACTGCTAACACTGTTAGTACAATCACTCTGATTTTTGCAAGGAAAAGTGCATCCTTTAGTATTTAGGTCAGCTAGAAGTAAGTATTTGAAAGTGCTGCCAAATTGATGTTCCAATCTTACTTTAGGAAAGAGCATTTTTATTTTGAATAAGTGAAGAAGCAAATCAAGTCAAGAACATAAAGCAGAGTAAATGTGAAGATTTCCAAAGTTAAATTGTTCAATGTGACTTTGAGCTGACTGAAAACCATGCCAATGATGTGCCATTTTTATGCTATGATCTGGTGCTCGCACCAAAAATGTTAATTAAGAATTAGGCTGGTTTGTTTCTAAGACATATATTTACAATTGAATTAAGAATCTAATGCACAATCACATGTTTTCTATACCTGTGTATATAATTGTGTTTATGAAGGGAGAACAAAAGTTACGGTGTGAAATAGTACATTTGCCAGTGCTAAGGAAAGAGGCACATCATAAACTCTGCTGGTAGATTATATTGGCAGGTGTCCACGAATTAAGAATTGGCACCGGTAGGAGACATACCTTTGAGACAGGTCTGGTTCACACCAATGGGATTCAGCTGGTTCGTAGCTGAAATGAATATTATGAAATAATGTTACATATGACCTATTTAGCGATTATGTATAAACTATGTCTGTGTGACATTAAGAACAAAGAAAGGAATTAAATTTGCTAAACAAAAACATCCTTTTCAGCAGAATGTTTTGTGTTTATTCTTTTTCAGAGTGTTGGGTTGACTCAAACACCAGAACTACGGATTGCCTTTGAAAAGTAGGTAAATAGAAAGCCTGAATTTTGATATTTATATCTACTGTGGTGATAAAATGATTAATCAGTTGGTCTCAGGACTGTACTGTAATTGAGATAAATGGTTAGCAATTTCCACATTTGAGTTATTGGCTGCTGTCTTATGAGAGGTCCTTTGTGAGTCCAGGGAGTGGGAACCCTCACCTTGGAAAGCCCCTGTGTTTTTCTTACCCACTTGCTATGTAATTGAGGACAAGGGTGTAGGGATATAGGAATTAGGAGCAGGAGTCGGCAATTCAGCCCCTCAAGTCTGCTCCACCATTTGACATGATCATGGTTGATCTTATCCTGGTCTCAACTCCACTTCCCTGCCTGCTCCCCATAGCCCTTAATCCTGCTTTTCATCAGAAACATATCTATTTCTCTCTTGAATCTGTTGATTGATTCCACCTCCACTACGTTCTAAGGCAGTGAGTTCCACAGATTCACAACCCTCTGAGAGAAGTAGTTTCTCCTCGTCTTGCTTTTGACTTACCTCCTCTTACTCTTTATCTACGCCGTCTTGTTTGAGACTGTTCTACAAGCGGGAACATCTGTTCAACATCCATCTTATCGATCCCCTTCAGCATTTTACATGCCTCAGTCAGATCCCACCCCTCATTCTTCTGAATGCCAGCGAGTACAAGCCCAAGCTATTCAACCGCTCCTCATACAACAGCCCTTTCATTCCTGGAATCGACCTGGTGAACCTCCTCCTTACCAAGACAACATTTCCAAGCTGTTTGCCAGATTTCCAACGGAGTTCTGGTAGCCCAGTACAACAGCTCAAGAATTACGACAGAAAATGCTGGACACGCTTATCAGGTCAGGCAGTATCTATGGAGGGAGAAACTGAGTTGACATCTGGAGTCGAATCTAACTGTTTCAGGTTTGTAGTATTGGGACTATATTGCTCTATTTTGGTGGACAACTGGTAAAATTCAATCTAAATCTGCACGTGTTGGCTTTGTTCCTTAATACCTAGTGCTGTTTTACACAACCCTCAGAATCAGACTTGAACAGGGAAAGCATGGTACATTTTGTTACTGATCAATGGGTGATGGTTCCTTCTGCATTGTTTTATTGTTGCATTCTCTGCTAAAGCCAACTCAAGAACCTTCCAAATCAAGCAACGGTTTGCTTTTATTTAAGTGCTTCTGAAGGTAATGTCTGTCATTCTCCTGCTATTGGGAAATATAAATGGTTTAGATTGCTGAGTTTTGATGGCAGCATAAGGCAATCTCTTCTTTTGACCCTCACTCGATTTCTTCTGGCCTTGGGAAGGTAAGGATTATACAGAAGAACAGAAATGCGAGATGTGAAAAGTGTTCAGCCAGCTGAACATGAACACTAAGAGAAAAGCTTCACAATAGTATAATGCTTCTATCAACCATAAAATTAGTGCCATTAACTGGCGCGTGCTTCAAATTCACTGAGCAGAACATAGTGAATGATTGCACTATACAGCGTCTAAGTGTCTGTAGATTTTGTTTGAAAACAGGTCAGCATGCTGGGGTTCAAGATATATCAAAGCCTATTTTAATAGCTCAACAACCAATGTGTGTTTGAACTTTTAAGTGACCTTGATGTACCTTTTACATGGTACAACCAACGGAATACACTTCTGCTCTTGGTAGCCCATGGCAGCAGCGGACATGCCCAGAGACACTGCAGAATAATAAAATCCCACAACTTTTAATCTGCCTCACTCATGTGTTTCAACCGTGAGAAGGTCATTCATTACACCAATGCTGTGATTTTTCTTTTCCATTTGTTAATGCTGCTATGTCCTCTCAGACTTAGGCTGCATTCAATTCTATCAATTTGCAGAGGGTTTAGTGTTAATGTCACATCTTACGGACTGGAGGTCTGAGTCTGTCACATTGACTATTCAGCCATTATTGATTGTTATAAAAACCCATCTGGTTAACTAATGTCTTTTAGGGAAGGAACTGCTGTTCCTAACTGGTCTGGCCTACATATGACTCCAGACCCACAGCAATGTGGTTGACACTTTGTGCAATGAGCATGTGTGTTAGGTGTACGTATTATAGTTTGCCCTTTAGCGAAATCTGTTTGTCCTACATGTGACTCAGATCTACATTAATGTTGTTGAATCTTCATTGTCCTTTGAAATAGCCGAAGACGCCACTCATTTTAAGGGCAGCTGGAAGTGGGCAGCCAGTGCTGGTCGAGACAGAGGAGCCCACATCCCATGAGACAATGGAAAATTGTTCACTGCTGACTCTAGGCCATTAGTGATGGGCTATAATGCCCACTTCTTGAGAATGAATACATAAAGTCTCCCTTCATATGTTAGTCCTGCTATCCCAGGAATCAGTCTGGTAAACAGCCTGTGGGAAACTGAGCCTGGGAACCTTCTCGTGTCTTTGCCTCTTTATTTATTTTTAGGAGCACTGTGGCTGTCAGCCACCAGTGTAGTGAGTTAAGGTCACCAGCAATATTACCCCATCATTGCAAAGCTGGTCAAAGTGTCCTCATTTTAATTCCTAAGACTTGGACACCTTGTCTCGGGAATTGGTGTGGGGCAGCCTTGAATAAAACAATGAAAGCTTTTGTTAACTATGTATTTGATAGGCGCAGCCCTGCTCACATGATGGTGAATAACTGTCAGAAAGCTTCGGTGAGGTAGCAGGCAATACCAAGTCTGAATGGACCCAGTATTGGCACCAGCTGCCTCAGTCTTGAAGTGTAGACCTCAAACTGACATCAGATTCCTTCAAATGAAAGAGGCCTGATGTCTCCTAATGTACAAGTAAAATGTACTGAACTCATACATTTGGTCCAACAAGTCCACACTGACTCTCCGAAGAGAATCTCACCCAGTCTCACACCGCTATCCTATTTCTGTAATCCTGCATTTCCCATGGCTCACTCACCTAACCTACACATCCCTGGAGACTATAGGCAATTTAGCATGGCCAATCCACCTGACTAGAAACATCTTTGGACTGTGGGTGGAAACCGGAGCAAACCCACTCAGACACAGGGAGAATGTGCAAACTCCACACAGACAGTTGCCCAAGGCTGGAATTGAACCCCGGGTCCCTGGCGCTGTGAGGCAGCAGTGCTAACCACTGAGCCACTATGCCGCCCAAAGGGCATTTATTTTTCTTTCTACTTTCCAACATGGCAGGTGACTCATTTCATTTTTATCTGTAATCAATTGAGTTTGATCACTTTTAACATGTTTTCCATGCACATTCCTCTTCAGAATAAAATTGAATCAATTTTTGCTTGTATTCCTATCTGCTGTAACTGTGCAGTTAATTCATTGCCAAGAGTCATCCATAGCTTTCAATCTTTTATCAAAAGTTTCCAATTCTTCAGCAGTCTTTGAAACGTCTGAGAGAAATTATCCCAAGATTGGTTTAAATGAAACATTCAGAGAACTTTTCTTATTGATCCAAGCTTTTGCCCGTCTAAATATGAATGTTTATATTTTCCTTCTGTCACTAATTTGTCTAAAGTTCTGTGTCATTGGAGAAATGTGATTTACACTTCTCTGCCATTTCTTTTTGACTGTTTCATCGGACTAAAGGGAAATGTACACATCAGAGTGATTAGTGACTTCCTACTGGTATAATACTCAAAGGTATTGTGGTTTTAAAACTATACTTAGTTATGGTAATTGGAAGTTTGTCAGCTATATATAGTGGAAACCTGAAATTTGGAATTCTCTAGTCTTTGAATCTGTTGCTGCAGGCAGTGAAGAATTGCTGTATCAAGATAAAAATATTTTGAATTCCCTGTATTCATGAGTCATTGAACAGGGACGGGGAATAATTGAGAGCATAGGGAGGGAAAGAGTCTCAGGGGAACATAATTTTCTTAAGAGCCCTGTCACATTATTGTGTGTAATGAGCACGAGTGTGATCTGCCTCTATTACTATTTACCACATATTACCATTTTCCCTTCAGGGAAATCTGTTTGTCCTGCATGTGACTCAGATCCATATTAATGTTGTTGACTCTTCCCTGTTCTCTGAAAAATAGCCTAAGAAGCCACCCAATTTAAAGGCAGCTGGAAAAGGGCAGCCAATGCTGGTTTGGACAGAGAGGCCTACATCCCATGTAACAATGGAAAATTGTTCACTGCTGACTACTTGTCCTTTAGAAAGCTGGCTTTTGGGCTCGAAAGCAAAAAAAAAAGAAATTTGTAGCTAGTTGAGAAAAAAAAATCAAAGTTTTTCTTGAATTCTCTTGGTCAAACTGGCATGACGTTGAACTTGAAAACTTTCCACATCCAGAGACACATGAGACAAATTATATGCATTAACATCTTTCACATGGCTTGTTTTATTTGTGAGATAGTCTTAAGCCAGATGCTATAGCTTGAGGTGTGCTACTCCACATTGAGCATGGTGACCAGCAGAATTCCATGCTCGTATCTCCTGCCATAGTTGTGTTGGATGAATCTACAGGTTGACAATCAGCCTGTTTGGCCACATAGAAAATACATCTTCCCAAATCAAGTCCTGGAGTGGGACTCAAACAGTGAGTTCCTGGCTCAGAGATAAGGGCATAAACATATTACCTGGCAGTTTGTCCCAGAGGAAGTCATGAGTATTACCAATGGATTGATGGTCTTAAATTGACCAGTTCCTACTTCCAGCACCCATTGAATAGAATGGAATTACAATGGTAAATCACCTCAATACAGTAGCACTGGAGGGAAGATGATCCTACACAGCATGTATCTTTTGCCAAGAAAGTCACTGGTGCTTCACTTGTGGTAACCCAATGGATTTTTCTTTGGATTAGAGGGTGGTTTCGGAGTAAGAGTAGAACTTCAAATGAAAATTATTTTCCTGCACCATGACTTTACCTACCCTTTAATTAGGAACCCTTTTGTAAGTATCTTTTAGCTAAAAAAGGAATGATCAACAAGATTCATCAAAATGCAGACATCTTTTAAAATCAGTCTAAACTCTGACAATTTCAGTGTGCTAAACTTGATGGGATTTACATACTGTAGAGTTATAATCATGACATGTTGTGATCAGATTATTTGTAAGCATATAGAAATAAATTATTGACATTTCAACGCTAATGGTCTTATCTAATAGTTAGAAAGAACATGAATTTTCGTGATCGTCAAGGAAAACAGTATCCCTTCAACTGGTTTACCAGAATGTTAACAGTGCTGATATGGGTCCTGTTAGTTGGAAAATAGTTTTGTATGCTTCCACAAGCTTCATTTCTGCTGTTTAGAAGGCTGGTGAATATAAATTCAGAATTTGTTCTGGGCAACAGGTTATAGGTACTGACAAACCATGAACATTTCCCATGGGATTCCAATAGATCTCTAAGGAGGATGTAATTTGTAAGTGAAATTTAAACTTGATTACTAAATACTAACAGTCAAATAAACAAACTCCTTGACTTATGCCCTTCATGTTGTGACCTAATTGGTTCATGAATTACAAGAATTAGGCTGCAAATGGAATTTGTTGGCTGACTTGCTGTAATAAGTACATCTCCTCTACTGCACATGTAACAGGACTTAACTTCAAATCCCATAACGTCATATTGGGATAGAATAGTAAATTCAAACTATTGGAATGTTTTGTGTGAAAAACTTGTACATAAAAGGAAATTAAACATTTTACTTTAATATGACATTTTATAATAGAGCTCAATATAGAAAATTCCTTTCTGAACAGATGCTTCACTGAAAATGTGAAAAATATGTCATTTCGTAATATAGTTAAATAAATTAAATCACTCATTTGCAAAGTCTTTCAGTTATTTTAAAAGAGACAAAACTGAGTGATGGGCACATAATTTGCAAAGAAAATAAATGCGGGGTGCCAAAGTTCATTTGGCTGTCACCCCACATCATACATTTCACAATCCTATATGCCCAAGTGAAAACTGGAACAGCTTAGCAATCTCCCCAGTGGATTTCGCTGAAGAGTAATCAGGAATGGTCTCGAAATTTATTACTACGGTCACAAACAGGTGGTATAGTGGCTTTCCAACTCTCTTTGTGCTATATTTCTCCTCCAAATCATTAAACCTGAATGGGGCAGAACAGGAAGAGGCCATTTGGCCCAGCTTTTAGTGCTTGCTCTTTGGAAAGACAACTTGATTGGTCTCACTTCCTAGTTCTTTCTCTGAAGCTTTGCAGTTTTCTCTCCTTCAAATGTTTGGATATAGATAGGACAGACAAGAATGGTGGAAGTTTGAGAAAAGGATTAAAAGTTTGTTCTGAGAGGAGAGGAAGATGGAAGTCCAGATACAAAGGTCAGTCATGTTGCAGCTGTACAGGCTACTTTTGGAATACTGCATTCAATTCTGATCTCCCTGCTATATGTAAGATGTTGTTAAATGTGAAAGGGTGCATAAAAGATTTAAAAGGATGTTGCCAGGCTTGGAGGGTTTGAACTACAGGGAGAGGCTGAGTAGGCTGGGGCTATTTTCTCTGAACCATCAGAGGCTGAGGGATAGTAGGAACTACAGATGCTGGAGAATCTGAGATAACAAGGTGTAGAGCTGGATGAGCACAGCAGGCCAAGCAGCATCAGAGGAGCAGAAAGGCTGACATTTCGGGCCTAGACCTTTCATCAGACCCTCCATCTGATGAAGGGTCTAGGCCCGAAACATCAGCCTTCCTGCTCCTATGATGCTGCTTGGCCTGCTGTGTTCATCCAGCTCTACACCTTGTTATCTCAGAGGCTGAGGGATGAGGTTTATAAAACCATGAGAGGGATGGATAGGATGAATAGCCAAGATCTTTTTCTCAGGTTAGGGGAGTCCAAAACTAGAGGGCATAGGTTTAAGGTGAGAGGGGAAAGATATAAAAGGGACTTAAGGAGCAAGAGGGTAGTGTGTGTGTGGAATGAGCTGCCAGAGGAAGTGGAGGAGGCTGGTACAATTACAACATTTATAAGGCATCTGAATGGGTACATGAATAGGAAGGGTTTAGATGGATATGGGCCAAATTCTGGCAAATGGGACTAGATTAATTTAGGCTATCTGGTCAGTATGGACAAGTTAGACCAAAGGGTCTGTTCCCACGCTGTATAACTCTGTGACTCCATGATCAGGGTGGGAGCAGTCCACTTCAGCTCGACAACATAACTGCAATTCTGGGCTTCTGAGCACTCTGCTCATCTCCCTAAACCACTTTTACACAAGTCGATTCTTTGGTTGACACAAGACATATGACTGTTTGGTGTAGGAGATGGCAATCGCTGCCGTGCCACTTGGGGCCAGAATACCTCTGCACATGGCTAGTAACACTAGGTAGGCTCTAAAAAGGATGGCTGAGTGTCTGCTGGTTGTCAGACTATGACCACCCTGAATCGGAGAACTTCCCAAAATGTCCCAATTGCTTCATCACCTGTTCCCGTAAATAGACCATCAATGCCTAGGATAGGAGATAGTCTGGGAACTACAGCCTATTGAGATAAAAACATCAGATGCATCTCTGCTGGATGGCAGCATGAAGACCAGATTTCTCCTCTTTCTATTGCTGACACTTTTTTGACTTTAGCCTGTGATGTTCACACTGCACTATGATGGCATGGAGCATGTACACTGATGGAATTTTTCTCCTTTTTGTTGGTTATGCATAAACAATTGTACCTCTGTCAATTTCCATCAGGACATTAAAATTGTATTCAGGAACAAAAACACAAGTTGCTAGAAAAGCTCAGCAGGTCAGGCAGCATCTGTGAAGAAGAATCAGAGTCAATGTTTCTGTTAACTCTGATTTTTCTTCACAGATGCTGCCTAACTTGCTGAGCTTTTCCAGCAACTTGTGTTTTTGTTCCTGATTTACAGCATCCACAGTTCTTTTGGTTTTTATTAAAATTGTATTGAGTATTTATCTTTTTTAAATGTTCTTATTAATTTATTATTGTTCATCTTATGACTTATCCTCTTAAAAGCTTCTTTAGATCTGCTTCAACCATATTTTCAGGCAGTGCATTCCAGATTATGATAACTGCCTCTTTGAAGAAGAAAGTTTCCACTTTCCCTCAAGTTCTTCCACTTAAATCTGCGTCATCTGGCAGCGCACCCTCCTGTCAGTGTCGAAGGCTGAATGTTTCCACTTCCAGATAAAAAGTTTTGTTGAGTGAAGATACCAGTCTGCCAGGGCATGCAGAAATGTTTCTCACACAGCCTTCCACATTTTACCTCATTACAACTGAGCTCTTCACTGCCCTTCTCCTGTAATCATATGTCTGAAGTGGTCACCCTTGTCGGGTCCTTCCAGTCTTCACACCAATGCCACCTGGCCACATGCCACTTCAGACATAACAAGACAGGAACTGTCACTCCCACTGCGGTCCTGTACATTTATTCCTGAGGGAATGGACCAGAAAGGCAAGTTCACTCCATACTTTGTGGCCAAGGGACTTGGAGGTGTTTGTGAGAAGGGGGCCCACCTTTCTCCTGCACACTACGAAAGGTGGCCGTGCATGCAGACACAGCCAGCTTGGACGTGCCTAGCAGCCCAGGTCAATGCTGTGGCCTGTGGTGCTCCTGTGACTCACATCATGTTTGAACCTTCTCCCCCATTTCTGTTGAGCCCCTTTATGTGAATACAAATGTCCTCACTTTACTCCGAGCCCATGCCATGCCCATCTTGGCTATACACTATCCCCATGTAGGTGCCAGACTGACTATGACCTGTGATAATACCCTGTCCAAGAGCACCCTGTCCCCTCATATGAGGTCTTCCAGGGCCAATGATGCCAGCCTTTTTTCTCAAACTTCCCCCTTGCACTGTAAATAATCATTCCATCAACAACACACTGCAAGGAAACGCATCCTCAGACATGAGCTACTTACTTTGTGCAGGAGTCTGTGAACTGTCCTCCTGATTATCTCTGACCATTATTGAGCAAACATCCTAGGACAGACCATGGACCATGCTCCGTGGACAGATGTGACAGGGCAGCCCCAACTGAACACAATCCAGACCCCAAACTGCTTTCTGCATACAGCCTTGAGTGATCTACCTGTAATCCTTGGACTGCTGTACTTAACCTGAAAGACTGTCCGTGGCTCAAACACCAAACTGCAAGGATGTAGAATCCCAAACTCTGTTAGGACCCAGTGCCTGTCTTACCTTAGCCAACCTCCTGTCATGGTACGATCAGCGATGCCCCATGACTGACAGTGACCGTACCAGTTGACTGACTGTAGTCTCCCTTGACCCCTTTCTGACATGACTATTTGTTTGAAGCATATGCTGTGTGTTTGCTGTAAGCTGTAGACTCATGTTGCAAGTATGACATTGACATATCCTAATATTATACGGTGACATGTCAATCCCACAGAAGCTAGGAAACCTGTAACTGAGTACTAGAGGCCTGTGTGCTAAGAAACAATGTGACCCACAGAGGCTAGCAGACTCCAAGTCAGCACAAGTTGAGCAAGCATTCAGAAAGCAAGCTAAGAGCCATAAGATGCATCCTGTGGAGATGTATGTGTGTTCCTGTCTGGCAGAAGCATTTAAGCTGTAGGTGGCCAAAACAAAGTGTTGAAGAGCTGAAGTGATGTGTGTGTTGGTCCAAGAGCAGTTGTGGTGATGTGGTGAGGCTGGTGTTTTGCCAATGTGGACCTGGCTGGACAAAGGGTCAATGGAGATGGTGCCATGGAACACTCAGATACATTGTGGTGAAGATACAGTTGGATGATGGCTAGGCAAGTAATCGGGAGGTATGGAATGTCAATCACAGAATTATTTTGGTGCATCTTGCCTGCACCAACTTCAATTTCCTGCTTTTTCCCATGTCTCTGCACATGATGTGGCGGCACGGTGGCTCAGTGGTTAGCACAGCTGCCTCACAGTGCCAGGGACCCGGGTTCAATTCCAGCCTCGGACGACTGTCTGTGTGGAGTTTGCACATTCTCCCCGTGTCTGCGTGGGTTTCCTCCGGGTGTTCTGGTTTTCTCCCAGAGTCCAAAGATGTGCAGGTTAGATGGATTGGCCATGCTAAATTGCCCATAGTGCCCAGGGATGTTTAGGTCAGGTGGGTTAGACATGGGGAAAAATGCAGAGGTAGGGGAATGGTGCTGGGTGGGATACTCTTTGGAGGGGCATTGTGGACTTATTGGGCCAAATGACCTGTTTCCACACTGTAGGGATTCTATCATTCTATCATGATCACTGTCCAGTAAAACCACATTCTGTAGGCAGCAAATGTGAAGCTGCCTCCACCACATTTCAAGGTGGTGCATCCCATACCTTGAGTACTTGCTGTGTGAAAAAAAGTTTTTTCTCTAACATCACCCTTGCTGCATTTGCACATCTATGCTCTGTTGTTATTGTTTCTTTTACGATTGGGAACGTATCTACTCTATCTAGCCCGCTCATGTTTTTGCAAAACTCTATTGTATCTCCTCTCAGCCTTTTCGCTCCAGGGAGATCAGTGCTAAGAATTTGTGCCATCTAATTTCTTAGGGAAAGAGAGAAGAATTGGAAATAATGTAGAGTCAAGATGAAGAAGAACGGTCACTGAACCTGAAACATTATATTTGCTTTCTGTCCACAGATGTGGCCAGACCTGCTGAATTTCTCCAGCAATTTCTGTCATAATGAATTGGGCTAATAATAAGGTGTAAATGCATGGAAACAAGTAGTTGCTATGCAACAGTGAGGTTCTGAAATCTCCATTTCAAGCTTAAGGGGAAAAAGTCAGGAAACTATTTCTTGGTGTTGAAATTCTGATGTTTTCATTCTCACTGTATTTTCCCAACTTTCTCACCCATGCCATACCCAGAAAAATTCCATCCACAGTTTTCGTCAATTTGCTCTATCAAAGTCTTCATAATTTTGAACACTATTAAATCTTTCTTTCATGTTTTCCACTTTAAGTAGAACTATCCCAGCCTTTTTATTCTCTCACCATAACGAGAGTCCCTCACCCATGACAGCAGATATTGAGCCACTGCCAGAATATTTGTTCTTGAGTTCAAAAGACATATGAAGATCTTTCTACTTTTCAAGAGTGATGTCAACATTTTAAATGCCATGTCACAAGACACTTTACTGTTTCTGACAATTTTTCTTCCCTCTCACTTGAATGTCTTGACCTGTTCTGTTGGATTATATTTTCACTGGTTTCTGATCTCTATCAGTATCACGCCCAATTGTGACTCTAATGTGTGCTTTGACTTGAATGGTAATAGAGTACTTAACACGGGATAGGGAAGAGGCCTGGAATAACAAGGACAATCATGTCCACAGGATAGAATCAGCAAGGTTTCCAGTCCTGAATTTGAGAGAGGGAAACAGTGTGCATGTACCTATCACAAATCCCCAGCACCTATCAAATCAGGGTTGAATGACTGTAGAGATACAGCTAGCTAAAAGTAGGAGTCCCTGACATATTTTCCCCATCCTAAGTAACAAATCTGTTCTTTTGTTCATGTTGATTTTGTATGCTTTAGCTCTGTTACTTCCATCTCATCCAAATCAGCATGTGAAGAATAAGTGAGAGGAAACTTCAAGAAAATTGCAGTCGTGGCACTAATTTCCGAAAGAACAAACATCTGCTGTTAAATGCTTTGTAAAAAGTCGGTGCATCTCACGTTTGATTACATTAAATGCCAGATTGATGAGCTACCTTCTTGGATTGCTGTATTGGGCCTGTGCTGTCCAGGAAGTGAGTCACAATCAGTCTGTTGTTTCTGAATCAGAAATGGGTGCCACTTCCACTCTCTTGCTTTCCCCTATTTTCCAAGTGATCAAAGTTAACAAAGAAAATACCAGCAGCATGGATAGGAGACACATGTAGTCACATGGCAAGGGCAGGTTTTCCAAGGTGAAATTAGATATTAGCTGATAATGCAACAGGTTCACAGGAGGATTATTAAAGAGCCCCCAGATAGATTCACAATGATCCTACTCAACCTCCATTGACATTGTTAAAAATCACATGACAATAGGTTATAGTCCAATAGGTTTATTTGAAGACACAAGCTTTAGGATTCTCGCTCCTTCTTCAGGTGTCAGTGAGAAATGTGGCATCAGACACAGAATTTATAGGCAAAAGATCAAAGGGTCATAGAACTGATGCAAATGTAATGAACAAACCTAAGATGGCTGTTAAATCTTTAATCAGTTAGAAAGGATTAATATGCAAATCCCAGAATTTCTTGCTAGTCACTGCGCTGAGATAACTAAAGGTTTTATCAGCATACCAAAGGTAACGTCTCAGGTCAGACAATGCATTTTAAATGTGAGGCCTTGTTTAGAATCTTGTGTGAGAGAGAGTGTGCGTGCATGTGTGTGAGTGTATAGTGTGTAGTGGGGTCACCTGTAGTGCGACATGAACCCAAGATCCCAGTTGAGGCCGTCCTCAAGAGTACTGAACTTGGCTATCAGCCTCTTCTTGGCGACTCTGTGTTGTTGTGTATCCCGAATTCTGCCTTGGAGGACGTTTACTTGAAGATCCGAGGCCGAATGTCCTTACCCACAGAGGTGAATCCCACTAGGAGAGAACATCCCTATCTGGCGATTGATGTACAGTGCCTATTCATCCGTTGTCGTAGTGTCTGCATGGTTTTGCCAATGTACCATGCCTTGGGGCATCCTTGCCTGCAGCGTTTGATATTGACAATGTTGGTTGAGTCACATGAGTATTTCCTGTGCACGCAGTGGGTGGTGTTCCCACATGTGGCGATAGTATCCGTGTCGACGATCTGACATGTCTTGCAGAGGTTGCCATGACAGGGTTGTATGGTGATGTGGTCAATGTTGTCCTGAAGGCTGGGTAGTTTGCTGGTGAACAATGGTCTGTTTAAGGTTTGGCGGTTGTTTGAAGGTGAGAAATGGAGGCGAGGGGAAGATCTTGGCGAGATGCTCATCATCATCGATAATGAGTTGAAGGCTGCAAAGAACATGGCATGGTTTCTCTGCTTCCAGGAAGTACTGGATGACGAAGGGTATCCTCTCGAACGTATCCTGTGTCTGCCTTCTGAGGAGGTCATTACAGTTTCTTGCTGTGGCACGTTGGAACTGGTGATCAATCAGTTGTGCATTGTATCGCATTCTTATGAGAGCACCGTTCAGCACTTTCAGTTGGCCGTCGCGTTTCTCCTCATCTGAATAGATACACTCCATTGACATTGACATAAGCCTTTGTTCCAAATATCTTGTTGATTGCTCCGGTCTTCCTGTTACAGGATGGATATTATTAAGCTAGGGAGGATTCAGAAGAGATTTACCAGGATGTTGCCAGGAATGGAGGGTTTGAGTTATAAAGAGTGGCTGGATAGGCTGGGACTTTTTTCACTGGAGCTTAGGAGGTTGAGAGGTGACCTTATAGAGGTTTATAAAATCATGAGGGGTATAGGTAAGGTGAGTGGCAGGTGTATTTTCTGTAGGGTGGGGGATTTCAAGACTTGGGGCATATTTTTAAGGTAAGAGGAGAAAGATTTAAAAAAGACATGAGGGCCAGTTGTTTTACACAGAGAGAGGTTTGTGTGTGGAATAAATTTCCAGAGAAAGTGGTGGATACAGGTACAATTACAACACTTCAAAGGCATTTGGATTAGTACATGAGAAAAAAATGTTTGGAGGGATATGGGCCAAGTGCAGGCAGGTGGGACTAGTCTAGTTTGGGATTATGGTCGGCATAGACTGGTTGGACTGAAGGATCTGTTTCTGTGCTGTGTTATGATTCTATATTATTGTTTTTGTGTTGATTTTTCAATTCTGCAAGCAATAAAATTATTTAGGCAAGGTAATTAAAATGTTGAGTTTTAGAGTTTACTGGAATACCTAAAAACATGGCAGTTTAAAAGATGATCCATGTTTGTTTAATATATTCAGAATAAAAGAGATGTCGTCATAGGAACAGCTGGCTTTACTTGGGTTGGGAACTGGAGATTTGATGTCTGTGTTTCTTGCAGTGACGACACTCCAAGGAAATGTTTTTAGTTTTAGAAATGGAGCTAAATAGCTTTAAAAGCATTTCACTGAACCCTGAAAGATTGGGAAAACTAATCGGATCAAAAAATAAATTGTAAATGAGGGATAATTAACTGAAAGATTGGCTTGAGGACAACCCAGAACAGGTAACATTTTCACAGAGATGGATAGAGCTTAAGAAGGCTCTCTGGGTTCAATTTAACTTGGGTTTTTATCCTGAGGGCATTTTCATAGAGAGCGAGTTGCAGTTTGGACATTGTGTGGTTTGCAGTTCATTGAACAAAGGTAAACAAATGAAACAAAAATCACGGCTGATATGTTTCTCAACCCCTTTCTCCTGTCTTCTCCCCATAACCCTTGATTACGTTGCTAACCAAGAACCTGTCTATCGCTGACTTAAATGCACTTAATGACATGGCCTCCACAGCCTTCTGTGGCAATGAGTTCCACAGATTAACCACCCCTCTGGCTGAAGAAATTCCTCTTCATCTCAGTTCTAAAGGGTCCTCCCTCCACTCTGAGGCTGTGCCCTCAGGTCCCAGTCTCTCCTACGAGTGGAAACATCTTCTCAATGTCCACTCTATCCAGGCCAATCAGTATTCTGTAAGTTTCAATCAGATCCCCCTTCATCCTCCTAAATTCCATCAAGGGCTGAGGGGTGGCGAATGGAGTTTAATTCAGATAGATGTGAGGTGTTACATTTTGGTAACACAAACCAGGTTAAGACTTAGACTGTTAGTAGTAGGGCCGTGGGAAGTGTTGTCAAACAGAGAGATACATAGGTACATAGTTCCTTGGAAGTTGCGTTACCGGTAGACGGTGGTGAAGAAGGCATTTGGCATGCTTGCTTTCATCGGTCAGAGCATTGCGTATAGGAGTTGGGATGTTAAGTTACGGCAGTACAAGACATTGGTAAAGCCCCATTTGGATTACTGCCTACAACTCTTGTTGCCCTACCTTCGGAAGCATGTCATTAAACTGGGAGGGCTGTGGAAAGGATTTACAAGGATGTTCTCAAGACTGGAGGGTTTAAGTTATAAGGAGAGGGTGCATAGCCTGGGAATTTTTCCCTGGAGCGTAGGAGGCTGAGGAATGACCTTATAGAGATTTACAAAATCATGAGGGCATAGATAAATTGAATAGCCAAGGCCTTTCCCCCAGGGCAGGGGAGTCCAAAATTAGAGGGCATAAGTTTAAGGTGAGAGGGGAAAGATTTAAAAGGGATCTGATGGGGAATGTTTTCATACAGAGGTTGGCATGTATATGGAACGAGCCACCAGAGGAAGTGGTAGAGGCTGACTTAGTCTTGAAGGTGAGACATAACGAAATGTTTCATGCAATCAGCATGCATGGCATGCAAATGAATTACAAGTAGAAACCTGCCATGGGAGACAGAATGAGGTCCGACCTGCCACACACGGGCCACTGACATCGTCTCTAAATTTGAACTCGCCATTGAAAAAGCAGGAATTCAGCTCCTGCCTAATGACATCACTCCAACAGCTACATTCCCAGCTCCTGCCAACCCCATGAAATTGTTCCCGGAGGATCAGTGAGCGTAATACTGATGTTCCTTCATCAATGTGAAAAACGTTGATTTTTACAATTTAACCATCTCTGCCTGAACCTGGACTGTTTGACCATGAGTCAATCTTTGAAAAATGTGTTGCCCACTTGGTACCTAGGCATCATTTTTCCAAGTCATTCCATGTTGTCAACACCTGTCAAGTTCAATTTTCCTTTGTTATATTTGTCTCCGGCAGAAATCTGCTATGTTATCTATTTTGAATAAAAATGTACCAGAGAGGTACATGTATTTTGCATTAATGAAAAATCTTAATTCAGCTTGAGGAACCGTTCCACTGCAGGAACTAGGCTCATTCAAATGATAGGAACTGCAGATGCTGGAGAATCTGAGACAACAAGGTGCAGAGGTGGATGAACACAGCAGGCCAAGCAGCATCGTAGGAGCAGGAAGGCTGACGTTTCGGGCCTAGACCCTTCATCGGAAAAA
>NC_063354.1:36727325-36727681 GCF_021869965.1 Rhincodon typus
GAAAGGAGATGTGGCTGTAGTACCGGGTTTGTTTAAGTATGTGGTCGGAGAGTTGCAGGGCAGAGGAGATTACCAGAGGGTTGCAATGGGAGAGAGCTCCACCTAGCTCTCTCCGGAGGGAGGATGACAACTTCTTCAAGGTGGGCATCCTTGGAAGATGCTTCACGGTGGGTTTATAAATGGCTCAGAGATAGCAAGAATTGCAGATGCTGAGTCGGAGACAACACTGTGAGCTGGAAGAACACAGCAGGCCAGGCAACATCAGAAGAACAGGAACATTGATCTTTCGGGTCGGGACCCCCATTTCTGAAGAAGGGTCCCGACCCGAAACGTCAACTTTCCTGCTCCTCTGATGC